>NW_025319155.1:0-103997 GCF_017639315.1 Drosophila ananassae
GCTCCTTAAAAACCCTCTCAAAGCCCTCTAGCAACGCCACTAAAGTTTTTAATTCTGATCTGAAAATTTACTTTTAGGACAGGTGCCGCTGGCGTCTCATCTTTTATATTTTTGACCTCCGCCCAGTTGTCAACAATATTTATTTTTCACAACCAATTTCGTTGCCAAAAAGAAACCATGGCAACAGACCATGGCAGTAGACTTCCAGGTGTTTATGAAAACACTCAAGACTTTCATGTGTGTTTTTACTACGCATGTATTTTTTGCACAATCATGATTTTTACTAATCTCTCATTTGAACACTCGAAGTAGACTTGTATGCCGCTGGTTCTACTTGTGGTCCGTTTCACGGGAGCAAAACTTGAAGTCGATTAGATACTGTGAAGACACAGGAGCCACTCGAAGTAGGTTCGATGATGAAAGTTCTACTTATGGTCCGTTTACACTGGAGCCACGCGAAATAGATAGCTTTAAGAGAGTCCTACTTGTGGTCCGTTTTACACAGGATCCCTAGAAGTAGGTTGGTTTTAAGTGCCGTACCTTGACACTGAGTAACGAACCGATCTACTCTGTATTCGCAACTATCTTTATTTCAGAAGAACAATTCTTATATAAAATGCTAAATTATACATAATTAAATCTAAGAAAGGTCAATGCTATGGACGTGCTAAAACCAATATTAATGCCAGGGTCACCCACCTCTGAGTCTTCTGACTCACGTTGCTTGTTCATGCAGTGCTTGTTTTTTGCTTGGGTTTTGCTTGCTTCGGTCAGTCGGTCATTCTTCCCGCTGATGATGCTGATTTCTGCTTCTGGCGCCGTCTATTAGTGCTGGGTTATTAGGTTGGAAATAGTTTTATGCTTATTGTTAATTATTTCCAATAGGTTAGTGGGTCTGATTATTGTGTATTGCGACCTGCTGATGACCAATGATTAGATCAGATTAGTAAGTAAGTATTAAGTAAGTAGTAGTAAGTAGTATTACATCGATTGTGTATCAAAATCCATCAATCACCACGTCATTTTTGTCTACAGTCGATATCCATGCTACTCTACAAAGGTTTTGGGAAATCGAGGACTCCCAAATCACCACTCACCATAATCCTGAAAATGTTAAGGTTGAAGAGAATTTTCAAACCACGCACTCACGCGACTCCAAGGGAAGATACACCGTAGAGCTTCCATTGAAGGATGCAGATCCACAATTCACTAACACTCTGCAGGGAGCAACCCAACTATATGCTTCTGTGGAGCGCCGTCTACATAGAGACACAAATCTACACGGACGGTATGTACAATTCATGCAAGAGTATATTTCCTGGGTCACATGCGCCAATTGAACCGTATTCTACATCCCACATTACCCTGTACTTAGAAAGAAACTACGACTAGTTTTTGACGGTTCATTCCAAGATTCTTCTGGTCAATCTTTAAACAGCATCCTGAACGTTGGGCCCAGCATTCAACGAAACCTCTTCGATGGATGCGTACGCTTTCGTATACATAAATACGTTTATTCTGCGGAAATATGGCTTCTAGCGCTTTGGCCTTTGTAAAATACTCATTTTCCGATCTCAGTGCCAGCTCATGGAGCTTGGCATCATTCTTCTTAAACTGGGTCCATGTGTGAGTGAGTTGTTAGAGTCTCTCGTCGAAGTATCCTTCCTTGAGCTTTCGCTCTGCGGCGTCTTTTGTGAAGTTTCTTATTAGCCATCCAAAGGCCGTGTGGCTTGTTTTCAGGGTCTGATCCTATAGCAAAGGATCACGTCGGGATCACCAAAGGTTCGTCCGTAGAGCGTTATGCGGCCACTACGTCGAACTTGAACTCGCGGGCATAACGGTAGGTCCCGGAGTCGTAGTGAAAAGAACCTATAAAAGTTCTGACTCAGATCGCTTGTTCATGCATTGCTTGTTTTTTGCTTGCTTAGGTCAGTCGGTCATTCTTCCCGCTGATAATGCTGATTTCTGCTTCAGGCGCCGTCAACTAGTCCTGGGTTATTATGTTGGATATTGTTTATGCTTATTGCTAATAGGTTAGTGGGTTTGTAAATTGCGACATGCTGATGCATATTGATAGCTTATCGGCGTTTTTATAGCGGCATAATTAATAAAACGAGGTTCAATTTATAATTCAATAGTATAATTTATTATTTGTCAATTTAACACCAAAAACAACTGCAGTGGCCGATCCAAACAAGTAATTTACAGCCGAATATACAAATGCCTAAAGTGCCTAAGCTCCACCAAAGCTCCCAAAGTGCATGCGCTACAAAAGAACAATAAAGCGCATGCGAATCTGGAAGAATCAAAGGATATGGAACAGCTGATAACGGCATATTAGTGGACCGCTGGGGCTAGTTATATTGAGAGAATTAATTAGTAATAATTGTTTGAGATTATTTTATCTCTTCGCGAAAACACACGAAAGGAAAAAATGTGGCTGTAGAAAATTAAATTGCAAAAAAACGAACGAAAACGAAAATGCGTGCACTCTTCGACGTTATAAATTCGATTATATTCAATCAGCAACAACTTAAGCCTAGCTTATCTAATGCGGCGAAGCGGGGCGAATTCATGGGAGAGCGCAAGTGAGAGTTTCACTTGCGCTCCCGCTCCGCCCTAAACTAACTTATACTAGACTTCATACAATTCCACTTAATTATCTACATCTAATTATACACCGGCCCCGTTGAAGGCCTTCCTTAGGCTTCAACTATTTTAAACCTTGCCAGCATGTGGACTGCTCTCCGAAATACTGCTCCTCTACTCGTCCTGACGTCGGCGACCCTGACCCTTCCGTCCGCGACGGCGTGAGTCTCGACGACCCTGGCGGTGATCCACTGCTGGGGCGGCTGGTTGTCCTCGGCGACCAGCACCAGATCGCCCTTCCTGGCGTCCTCCTGCTCCCGCTGCCACTGCGACCGCGCCTGTAGGCCCAAGACGTACTCCCGGGACCAACGCTGCCAAAACATTTGCTTGATTGACGAGGGGTCAACGGTGCTGGTGGGGCGATGAGCGGCCCGCCTGTCAACAGGTGCCCGGGAGTCAACGCCTCGCCGTCGCTTGGGTCCTGACTGAGGGCGCCCAGGGGCCTCGAGTTCAGGACGGCCTCGACTCCAACTAGGACCGTCTGCAGCTCCTTTGCGCTGCCCACCGCTCGTAGGAGTAGGTGCTTTGCAGACTTCACACCTGCCTCCCATAGTCCGCCCATGTGCGGAGCCCGCGGCGGTATGAACGCAAATACGCATCCTTTTTTTTAAGCGTATTGCCGTAGCTCGTCCGCTTCGCTCTCGATCTGGTGCCGCAGTGCCGCGAAGTGGCGACTCGCTCCGACGAAGTTCGTCGCGTTGTCGCAGTGCACGGTCTGCGGACATCCTCAGCGCCCAACGAACCTTTGAAAAGCCAATAGAAAGGAATCAGTTGACAGATCGGAAACTACTTCTAACTAAATGTACTGCTTTAGACGAAAAACAAACGAACAGGGCAGTGTAGGACTTGTATGGTGGCCTACCACGAATTTTCAAGGTCGTCGCAATAGGGCCACAGAAATCCACGCCACATATGGAAAATGGGCGGAGAGCACGAACTCGATCTAAGGGTAAATCTCCCATGATTTGAGTCATCAGATGACGCTTGCATTTAAAACAGCGTATGCATGACCGCACTATCTGACTGCAGACTTCCTGCGTGTTTACTATCCAAACGCGCTGTCGCAAGAGACTCACTAGTGCTCGTGGACCCACATGAAAATTCGACTCGTGCAAGTATCGGACGTAGCTCTGAACAAATTGAGAGCGCTTCGTCAACAATACTGGAAACTTGGCATCGTACGAAATAGGAGCATTAGCTAGTCGCCCCCCGACCCGCAACAACGAAAAGGTAAGCCCAGCCTGAGAGGTTTCATGGACAAACGGACTTAGCTTCTGTAGGCTTGGGCTAACAACCAGATTTTTTCTAACATTTATAATTTCCTCTTGATACTCGTGCTCTTGGACTATCTGGACAATTTTATTAAACGCGTCTCGATATTCGACAGGGGAAGGTACATTATCAGAAGGAACTACTAATTTTTTACATTTCTTTATAAAGCGGACCATGTAAACGAACACTCGCAGCAGTTTTAAGTGAGGAAAATCCTTCTATCACTTCCAACAAATATGAGGTAGAGACCATTGCAGTCAGTCCGACCGCACTCTTCTTTGCTTCCATCTGCAAAATCTCTGGTGACGGATCAAACCGAGGGCTCGTTGGCCACTTATCTTCCGGCTCCGTTAAAAACGATGGACCTGTGAACCAAATTGATTCTATCGTTTCCTTTACGTCTCCACCTCTTGACACAATATCTGCCGGGTTCTGTTTAGTTGGTACATGCCGCCACGGGCTATCCTCTGACCACTCTTGAATCTCAGCAACTCTATTTGATACGAACGTTGACAACGACGATGGTTGGGAACGAATCCAATGAAGACGAACTTTCGAATCTGACCAATATACACTTCGTTCGATCGGTGCTTTGATAAGAGGTTTTATTTTGCGACAGAGGTCCGCGAGAAGGTGAGCGGCACATAACTCAAGACGGGGGAGCGTCTTTGTCTTGAGCGGCGCTACTTTCGACTTTGCTGTCAACAATGAGACTTTACTACCTTCTGCAGATTTGCAACGGATATAGACGCAGGCTCCATAGCACAGTGGTCGGGCTTGTATGGAACCGCGGCCATAAATACTTCTAGGTGTGCTATCGCTATGAAACTTTCACCACAAATCTAGAAAAGTATTATAAATATATTATAAAAAAAATTTACCAGATCGTACCACTATATCCTATAGCTTCCATATAACTGATTGATCGGAAATGCCGTAACTTTGGTGTTTTTAAAGTTAGAGGATTGAGACTTTCCACACATAGTATATTTGACCAAAATATCTTATGTATAAAATTTCATAAGGATCGGCCGACTATATCCTATAGCTGCCATATAACTAATTGATCGGAAAAGTCGTAACTTTGGTGTTTTTTAAGTTAGAGAGTTGGGACTCTCCACAGCCAATTTCATAAGGATCGGGTGACTATATCCTATTGCTGCCATATAACTGAACCATCGACAGTGGTTGGGCTTGTATGGTGCCGCGCCAAAAATATTTCTAGTGGCGATATCGCAATGAAATTTTTTCCAAAAATCTATAAAAGTATTCTAAACACACTGTAAAAAAATCGTATCGTATAGCTTCCATACAAACCAATGGCGCGATTTTTTATCAAATTATTTTTTTTCCAATACTAAAATTAAATATTTGACCTTTAAATACAAGCATTAAATTGTAATCCCTAAGAAGTTTTACGTAACTATTAAGTTGAGGGAAGTCTTACTATTAAAAAAACAAACTAAATATTGATGTTTACTTATATTTGTATAAAGAAAGAGTTATAAGACTTCATCAACATAAAATTCTGTAAGCCCTCTTCGCTGCACCATACATTAAAAGCATATAAACGTGAGAAAACACACTTATAAGAAGAACTTAATAAAGTTTAAAGCAATGGAATAAACAAAAAATAACTCAAAACTATTATATGCAAATCCATTAATAAACACAAACTCAAAAGACGAAGGACAAAGCAACAGAATAACAACCCCACAAGCGAAAATAAATTTTTGATCTGACCACTTCAAAGTTCGGTTTTGTTATGAAAAATTCGCGATGCGCGCAATCTGCGCTGTGAAAATAAACACCTTCACTCAACTTCAATTCTATTTTTAAGAAGAACGTTTAATTTTCCGGACAAACCTAGTAAGCCACAAAGAAGTTTGGACAATTTAGAAGCGATTTGTTTACTTTTCCTATATTTTTTTTGTTATGACTTTTTTTATTTTTGGCCTATGAGCGCAACCACTGTGCATAGGCTCTCATCGATGCGTTAGAAAAGGCATGAATTTCAATTGGTGACATTGGCTCACTCATCACAAATCTCGGTATTGAGATCTCTTCTAACTGTGACAAGGCAAGCTGAATCTTGTTCCATGCGGTTTCCAAGTGCAGTGGAATGGACTCATCCCAATCTAGCTTATTGAGCCAAAGTTCCTGTATAAGGATCGGGCTTAATAAGCCAAGAGGGTCGAAAAGCTTTGACGTCACCGAAAGAATATTCTGCTTAGTCGCCCTTTGACCCATGACTGACATATCAATTTCGAATTAAAATACATCATCTTTAGGAACCCAAACGATTCCTAATGTTTTTGTCAGCTCTGAGTTCGAAAGTGTTATTGGCTTAACCGTGCTCTCGGATGCAGTAACTTCAGGCGAGTTTGAAAACCACTTGCTCCATTCAAACCCAGCGTTTTGAAGAACCTGAGTTACTTCAGACTTTATTGTCTTTAGCTCCTCCACGCAACCAGTACCCGTGTCGTCGACCTAAAAGTCAGACCCAATAACTTTAGCAGCTCGAGGGAATGTATTTTTCGCGGATTTACTCAACCTCTTCAAACACCTTATGGAAAGGAATGGGGCTGGTGCAGTGCCATATGTAACGGTGTTGAGCTTGCACAATTTCAAGGACTCAGACGGGTCTTTTCTCCACACTATCAACTGGTATCGTCGATCTGCTTCATTTACCATCACTTGACGATACATCTTTTTTATGTCGGCTACCAGAGCGAATTTTTTTACCCGAAATCTAAGAAGAGTTGAGTAAAGCTCTTCCTGAATTGTTGGACCCACCATCAACAATTCATTTAAACACTTTTGTGTGGATGTCTTGCAGGACGCATCGAAAACGACTCGAAGTTTGGTCGTTGTACTTTTGCGGCCGCAAGACACACTGGTGGGGTATGACGTAGTGTGAAGAAGCAGACCCGTCTGAGTCCTTGAAATTGTGCAAGCTCAACACCGTTACATATCGTGCATCAACTTGCTTGGAATTGGTCAAACTAATTCACAAGTCAAGAAAAAGATACACACCGTGCTGAAGTCGAGAGTCAATGGTAGCGAGTTTCCGTTCGACTTTTGGGTTTTGAAAACCATTTCACGTTCACCGACTGGTCAGGGTGATAGCCTGAAATGGTTTTCAAAACCCAAAAGTCGAACGGAAACTCGCTACCATTGACTCTCGACTTCACCACGGTGTGTATCTTTTTCTTGACTTGTGAATTAGTTTGACCAATTCAAAGCAAGTTGATGCACGATTCCTCCCTACGGATCTGTAAGCGTTGAGCAAGATCTTCTGTAATAAAATTCATTTGTGACCCTGAGTCAAGTAATGCTCGGGCCAAGATGTGCTCACCATTTTTTGTGCGAACGCTTACGATCGACGTTGCTAACAAAACCCTTTCTACAGACGACGCATGCAAAGCATATGAAGTAGAAGTGCCATCATTCGTTAACTCTGGAGGAGGATTTTGTGTGGGTGGTGGTAATGCTAAGCTATTTTCGGTCACTGTAAATCGGTGCAGAAGTTTATGGTGCGATCTTGAACAGATTTGGCACCTGGTCGATTTACAATTCGCTACCGTGTGACCTTTTCGCAGAAAATTCAAACATAGGGAGGCTGACTTAACAAACTCAAACCTTTGCATTACAGCAAGGCGAGCGAACGGACTGCACTGGGCCAAAAAATGGTTGTTAGCGTTACAATAACTGCAAGCTGGTTTGGCGTTGGTGGAAGAACAAGCCAACGAAGTTCTATTCAGTTGCTTGCTGAACCCAGTTTTATCTTGTTTGGGTTTGCCAGTCTCTTCAGCGGACAAATGCTGGTATCTACGATTTAGTATTTTTTTCAAAATGGGTCCACAGCGGCAATTCCTCATAATCCAGTGACTCTTCCCATATTTGCTTGGTCACTGGATCCACTCTACTCAAAACTAAATGGATAATCATTGAGTTTGCAATTTTAGTATCATCTCCTATGGATAATAGTGATCCATAAATTGATGATACAGTGTCGATGAGACCCCTCAACGACGACGCAGACGGCTGGGAAATTTTCGGAAGGCTGAACAGTTGACGTATTTGGTTCGCAAAGATGAGACATTCGTTATCATAAACTCTTTTTAGACTAGCGATAGCTTTGTCGTAATTACTCTCGGTGACCTGGAATGCCTTGACAGTTCCTAAGGCTTCACCAGAGAGGTAAGAAATTAAATGATTAAATTTCTCGATAACTGGAATGTTCACATCTTTGTCAACTAATGTCTCGAAAAGACTTATGAAATTTTTGAAATCCGAATAATTTCCACTGAATTTTGGCAATGCCAAACTAGGAAGTTGAGCTCGAGTTGGGGCTGCAGAAATTGCAGTAGCTGAACGGGAGTCTTCAGCTGAATTAAAGGCATTACATAAGGACATGATCCTTGCCTTGGTAGTTATTCCTAATTCTTCCAACTCGGCTCCGAAATCATCCAATTCATCTATTTGCTCGATCTGGTCTTGCAACTCATTTGCTTTAGAAATTGCCTCATCTAAAACCTGAAGCCTGCACTCTAGCTCGGATTTATTTAGAGGAAGTGATCCATCTTCCAAACGTTCCTCCAACCGGCGAATGCTTTTAACTTTGACATTTAATCTTCTTTTTAAGTCAATAAGAGTCGTGGAATTAAGTTTTTGTTTAGTACTTTCCATTATAAAAAATTTGTTTTCTCAATACAAAAACGAAAACGATGCAAATTTAAGATTTAATAATTTATATAACATTTTTTATTAATTTTAAAATAATAATATTAAAAATTTATTAAATTTTTTATTTATTAAATTTTTCTAAAATTTATTTAAAAATTTATTGAATTTAATTCACCAACAAGAAAATGCGAAAACGAAAATAATTAATTAATCTTATTTAAATATAATAAATAATTTATTAAATTTAACCAAATCTAAATTGATTAATTAATTGATAACGAATTATTGATAGTCGAGGCACAGAGTATCCAAAAAAAAAGTTGGTCGCCAATGACACCGGAACCAATATGCTCGACCAAATTGTAGGGGAGCGCGTCACTTGGCAGACCGGTAAACTATACGCGCCAAAAAGTGCATATACATACATACATACAGCAGCGGATAACGGTGGGAAACGAAAACGAGAATATTATCGCTGCATCTATTTGTATGTATGTAAACCAAATATATACTATTATTTGGTTTCTATTTTTTCTACCTACGTATGCGCCAAGAATTGAAAGGAGGGTGCAATATTCCAGCACAAGACGGATTTTAATTTGTCTTATCTCAACTTTCAATTTTTTGCACAAATACCTGGGGTTCTGCTTTCGGATCCTTTAATCCTGCGGCCACTTTCCTTTCACAATTGATGCAGGTGCAGGGCATGGGGACGACGAATCCTTCCAGTACCAGCTATGTAGTTGATTGGAGAAGTTTCGCGACGCGGAGAAATCTTTAATTTGTATTTGTGAATTCACTAACACACCGTCGCGAGCAACTCTTTTTTTTGAATATATATATGTTATATATATTGTTTATATATGTTATGTGTCACTGTCACTATTTTTTGTTGCTTTTTTTTTTTTTTTTGAATTATACGACAGTCCACCCGGGGGCGCCAAAATGTTTATTGAGATTATTTTATCTCTTCGCGAAAACACACGAAAGGAAAAAAGGTGGCTGTAGAAAACTAAATTGCAAAAAAAACGAAAATGCGTGCACTCTTCGACGTTATAAATTCGATTATATTCAATCAGCAACAACTTAAGCCTAGCTTATCTAATGCGGCGAAGCGGGGCGAATTCATGGGAGAGCGCAAGTGAGAGTTTCACTTGCGCTCCCGCTCCGCCCTAAACTATCTTATACTAGACTTCATACAATTCCACTTAATTATCTACATCTAATTATACAATAATTATGATATTTGATGCTCATCAATGAGCATTTGGGTTACGGGGACTGATGCCATGATTGCGGTGTCAGTTTTATTTTTAAAGATGTGGCTTGTGTCAGCGTGTGATGCTATAGCAAAGGATCAGGTCTTAGAGCGTTGTGCGGCCACTTCGGCGAATTTGAACTTGCTGACATAACGGTAGGTCCCGGAGCCGTAGTCAAGGAATGTATGAAATTCTGACTAATTTACCTGGATTCTGCAAGGAACTGATCGGGTTGACCAGGTGCTTGCAGTGATCAGGCTGGAGTGGATGTGGGGTACTTGAAGTCCTGGTGTGGTTTTCCTCAAGTACAGATGGTATGGTGGTTCGGCTGATTCCTTATCGGCCGGTCCTACTTGCGGTCCGAAGTAGGTAGGGTAACGCGGTGTATTCTTGGGGTCCGTTTCACGGGAGCAACGCTCGGAATAGGTTGGGTAACGCGGGGTCTACCTGTGGTCCGTTTCACGGGAGCAACACTCGAAGTAGACTGGTATGCCGCGGGATCAACGAGACGATTGACTCTGATATCGCAACTATCTTTATTTCAGAAGAACAATTCTTATATAAAATGCTAAATTATACATAATTAAATCTAGGGAAGGTCAATGTTATGGACGTGATCAAACTAATGTTAATGCCAGGGTCACCCACCTCTGAGTCTGCTGACTTAGACTGCTTGTAAATGCATTACGGCTTAGCTAACTGCTTTTTGCTTGCTTCGGTCAGTCGGTCATTCATCCCGCTGATAATGCTGATTTCTGATTCTGGCACCGTCTACTAGTGCTGGGTTACTAGTTTGGATATTGTTTTGTGCTTATTGCTAATAGGTTAGTGTGTTTGTATATTGCAACATGCTGATGCATATTGATTGGATCAAATTTCTAAGTGTGCATATAGGGTACTAGGTCTTGGCACTAGGTGCCAACAGTTTGTAACTCACACCTTCCTTATGTCCACGCACCCACCCAACATTTAATTATTGTCCTATTCGCGGATTGTAAATAAAACTACTACTGAATTAAAAAGAGTTTTGGGGGTACGTTCCACCGAATTTATAGATTCGACGTGATTGCCCGAGCCCAGAAATAACAAGGTATGCTTCGTTTACTACAAATCCCCTTTATTATGTTAAATTTACAAAAAGGGTGAATCTCACCGGCTGTTTGGCTCCGCCGATCGACCGCTCGTCCTCCCGTCGATCCCCGAAGCTTGCGCCCGGCAGGTCGTGTGGTCTTGGTGCCTGGCGCCGAAACGGCTCACGGTTCCCTTCGTTTGGACTCATGGACTCTCCCTCCCTCCTCGCCGCTCCCTCCTCGCCGCTGCTGCTCTGACGTTGCTGCTCCCTCGTCGTCGCTGCTGTTTCCTTGTCGTCGCTGCTGCTCCCTCGTCGTCGCTGCTCTGTTGCTGCTCTTCCGTCGCGGGTGCCGTGGACCTTTGGTATCTTTGTCTCACTGGGAATGCGCTTTTGCCGTGGCCGGCACCTAATCCGTGTTAAAAGACCGATTGGCTCACCTGCCAGGCATACGTAGGGCCGGATATGCTTCTCGCTGCTTAGCGGTCGGATCAGGGCACGAAGGGCCTACCTACACCGCAGGATACACCCCCGGTCGCGTTTGTCACTCGCCTTCAAACACCTGCGTGGATACGCCCCGCAGGATCTATGGCAGGCCTGAGGTTTTGGCGTCGCGTCTCATTTAACTCCAGGTCTTACGCTGTGCATACGCCCAAGCGCCTGGATCAGGATTCTAATGACTTTCCCGGGGTGTCCCTGCTTGGTTTCACTGTTGGGCTTGAGTTCCCGAGCTGGCTATCCCTTGCTTCACAGGATCACACCTGGTCTTACGGGTCAGGAACCGACAAGGCGTACGCCAGGCCGATCCGTCGCTATCGTCAGGATACCTGTCGTGTTGGGAATAACCTAACCCGACTCGTTTTACCCTTGGGCTCCAGTTCCGCCGCGGACCCTGGATCTTTTTCCCACTTGCTTCTGACTTCTACTACTTGGCTGATTCGCGTACCGCCGCCGGCCCTACCCACAGGGGGCCCTTAAGCTAATGATCGCAGATCCTACGTACTCGCTTTAAATCCCCCACTTGAGACTGTCGGACTTACCCACGGGGGTTCCTTCAGCCTATACTCCTAATTCCTCCAAGGAAACTTTCCCGCTTGAATGACAGACGTACCCACGGGGGGTCTTTCACTCAACTCTTCCAGCTTCCCTAGAAGACTCGGTCTCGATTTGTTCCAGGGGCCCTCCTTATATAGTGCCAGAGGCGCCCGTTAATCCTTGGAAATCTCGCTTGCTGCCGTTAATCCATCGCTCCACTACTCTCTCCGTTAACTTTCTCCAATTCCCGCCGCATTTCTAACGGCGGGCTTTCTTTATGCGTCAAATACAACCCGGAGTTTGGTGGTACAACTGTCAGGTTTCAGCACACAATGATGTGAAATGACATAATTGTTCGATGTTAATTGTTTGGTTCTTCATCTAGTCATACGCCCTAATTCTTCGTATTGATCCCTAATTGAATATTGCCTCTGGAGATCAGGATCCCGTTGAAGTCTCTATTCCAATGCGTAGAAACGCCGATATGCCATTGGAAGGGGATTACCCAATGTTTGTAGATCTTCCTTAAATGGTAGCCGCACACTTAATCTTTTATCTGTTCGCATAACTTCTCGTCCGTGGTAAGGGCCTTTTGGAGATATCTCCCATTTGGACATATTCTACCCCGAGCAACAAATCGATACCTTGTGGCTGTGTGAAGGTGGAATGTGCCAAGCGAATTTCTGATGGAATGTTTTTCGGGGGCAGAATTGGTTTAAATGGTTCGAGCAGGCTCTCGATTCTTCGTTCTTCAATGGCTGATATAGCACTGTTCATGGGTGGATTTGATTGTACCAAAGACCTGGTTGTTGCTGGGTATAATCCATCCCAAAGGGATCCGTTGAGGGAATGGCTGTCCTTGTCCAAGTTTTATATGTAGCGGCTTTATGGGTCGGAGTTCTACCCCGAGCAGCAAATCGATACCTTGTGGCAGGTTGAAGGTAAGATCTGCCAAGCAAATTTCTGCTGGAATGTTTTTCGGGCGCAGAATTGGTTCAGATGGTTGATTCGTCATGACTTCTGGTAGTATATACGCCATTACGCAGTGCTTTGAAATTAGTAGTTAATGAAAACATATTTAGAACTGCTCGGCAGTTCGCTCGTTTTGTGCCTCCTATGTCCATTATGGTAATGTCGGTTAGAGCTGATTGAACTCCGAGTTTATCTGCCAGTTCCGGGGAAATTAAATTCACTTGTGATCCGGAATCGAATACTGTGCGGCATTTTTCTCGTGCTTCGGTAGGACCTTGGACTTCCACTTGGGCAGTCGCTAGTAACGCATTTGGCATTATAAGTTGGCTGGTTGTGGCTGCGATTGTTCGCGTAGATGTATGATGCAGCATTGTGGGATGATACCTTTTGCAACCATGACATGAGAACCTAGAGTTGCATGAATGAATGTTATTCTTTGTGTCCTTTCACTCGAAGTCATGCCTAAAAATTGTAGACAGGTTTGAAGTCGATGAATGCCGTGGGTGCATATGCCACATTTTTTTAACCTGTGCTTGAGTTGATGAGCGAAAACCATTGGGCGTTGGCTTTTTGTAGCGTAAATTGGCTGGTTGCTTGCCGTTTAAGATGGTCAAGCATTCGTTTTAATGATTGTCTACTGGTTGGATTTGAGATGGTGAGTTCTACACATGATTTGGTACGGCAATCTAATTTCTAATTTGGCAGATAATCTCCGTAAAATTTTGGAATGTCGACTTGTGGTGTTACAAATGGAGATGCGATCGCGGGATTTTGTGTTAATACTGAAGTCGATTGCGATTCTTCGCTCAGAAACCTGAAATCCGTCATAGGTGTGTCCATCATTTTTTAAGGTTGGTTCCAGGTCGATGAGATCATGGTATCCCATGCATTGCTTGTTTTTTGATTGGGTTCTGCTTGCTTCGGTCAGTCGGTCATTCTTCCCGAGGATAATGCTGATTTCTGCTTCTGGCGCCATCTACTAGGGCTGGGTTACTAGGTTGGATATTGCTAATGCTTATTTCTAGTTATTGCAAGATGTGCCAGATGCATATTAATTGGATCAAATTACTAAGTGTGAATATAGGGTAGTAGGTCTTGGCAATAAGTGCCAAACCACGCCCTCACAAGGTACATCTTCTTTAAAAAGGGCTGTCAGAGGCACATCGCAAGGCGGTGCCCTTCCCTTTTATCCCCGTCAAAAAAGGTCAAAGGACAGGTCAAAAAGGCAGCTTTAGCCTTCTTTTCCTGCAAAAAAGCCATACGAATCAAGTGGGGCATGTTGTATACTATAAAACCGATCAGCTATGTCACCAGTAACTCTAAACCTGGAGGGTATCGGTGCACCAATAGCCTCATTTAAGTCCCCAATTAGGGAAGCCAACAAGAAAGAAAGTCCAAGCTGAACGGACACCGTCTCCAACTGCTGGCTGGCCTCAGGCCCACAATCTCAAAAAATTAACATCACAAATACTTAGGATGAAAAGAATCAGCACAGCTAGTTGAAACATATGCTGGGCGAATGAATTAACCCCACAAATACTACTGCCGCAGCTGCAGTGACGAAAAATAGGAAGAAGCTGTCGAGCATCTTCTCAATAATATTTATGTTATGCTAAATATTATTGTTTTAATAGGAAACAATAATATTTAACTTTAATATTAAAGTTTTTAATAGGAGCGAATAAATAGACGCGTTTGAAATCAGATTTTCAATATTTTTATTTGGGTTTAATTTAACCCTAATCTATGCTAAATCAATTCCAAATCACAACAAGCGCAAACCAAGAGCTTGCGCAGAAGCTCTACCCAAAGCTCCCCAAAGCGCATATGCTACAAATAACAATAAGGCGCATGCGAAACTGGGAGACTAAACATATTCCAAGGCGGATTAGTTGAAGCGTACGGAAGAAACCTCAAGAATGGGATGATATGGATACTCAGGGTTAGAAAGGGGTAAAGTTCTGGAAAGGGTAATTCCATCAGGATCAGAAATAAAACACAATTCCAGCAGCCGACCTAAGGAATTTTTAATGTGGTTAATTTTTCCGAGTGACATTTCGAACATGCCAGCAGGAAAGTCGTGGTGCGACTTAAGCAATAAAGATGGTGAATTACACAGGCCAACAGCAAAAAATCTCCACTCATAATTTCACCTGCTCCATAACCTTTCAACTTCCCTGAACCAAAATCCAGAACAAACATAGGTTCTATCACCCACAGTTTCCACGGTGCACCTATAAGAAGAAATTGATAAATTTTTACCATATATTGAATTAAAATTTTTTTGCTCATTTTGGTCGACAAGTAGCTGCTGTAGTTGGTGTTCCTTTAGTTTATCAACTGTGGTTCCATTCAAGATGGTGAGGAACATCGTACCCTCATCGATAAATGTGACCACCTGCCGGTTATTATTCAGGTATCTGCACAAAGCATGCCCTCCTCTTAATAGCATGGGGACGCTGCCATCTTCTTCCAGCTTTAATAGTTTCTTCCCTGGCAAATCGTTGTGTTACCGATGGACAGGCAATTCCCAGCAACGGCGTATATCTCTTGGATGTCCATGACTACTAAATCGAAGTCCAGTGCAACCTGTGTTCCATTGAATACTGACGGAAGTATACGCATTAATTGATACTCCCTGTTGTCAAGATGTAGAGGAGAAATGTTTTATTGGTCAAAATGGACGGGTGGGAGAATTATTGTGCTTCGACCACATTCTGAAATGGCAGAGCTATACGGAGTATATATCCTGGTTGTCCATGGCTACTAAATCGAAGTGCAACCTGTCTTTTAATCTGCTCTTTAGAATGTTGGTAGTTAATCCTAGAAGAGCGTTAAAAGAGATGTCCACGGGTTTCTTATTAGTTATCGAGTGGACACAGTTATTGTATCTGTCCACGGCTATAGGTACCAGGTGCTCGCTTTTTAGGCACCTATAGATCTCCATGAACGTGGCCATTGAATTCACTTTTCTGAGTCGGCGTATAGTATAGCCTAATCCCCAATGTTCTGAAATAAGTCAACACAGTCACAAGCCTCTTTCATTGTCGCAGACCAATTTCTTAGGGACCGAAAAGTAGTGGAGCGCTTCCACCAAAGGTTCGCGCGAATGCACTGAACATTTGGATTCCAAGAGGAAAAGTTTAGCGAATTTTGTAAAACTTGTCAATACTTAATACTTAATAACTTTTCCAGGTAAAAATTAATGTGGAGTATTTCGCACGGATAGTTGGGAACCGGTGTCGGGTGCGAGTATTTTTAAGCGAGTTTGACGTCGCTACTAATGGGAATGCGATGTCTGGAATACCCATCATCTGTGCTTTCGAATTCCTATTCAGCACGATCCTGGTCAAATATGAGCTGGTTTCTAAACTCGTTGATCGGCGCCTCCACGTGTGGTAACCAACCGCCTCGCAAGTTGTTGCCAGGGGTGCCCAGGCACTGCTTATGACAAAGCACAATCCAATACCGATGCACAAAATCACAAATACATATGTGCGATAGTTTTATTTTTATTTCCAACCCAACAAAAAATTGATTTCGTACTGGGACGAAAAGTGTTGAAACTAAGTTAAGTGTTATTAAGCCTTGCCTGTGCTCTGAGCAGCACATCCCGTTACATCATTGTTACTCTCAAGCGGTTATTCGTCACGGCGCATCTCTTTTGTGAAGTCTTCTCTTCGACGTGCCTGATCCGAACGTGCCTCTCTACCACAAATTTCTAATTGATCTCTTCTCGCTCTCACTACAGTGGACAAATCTCAGTCAATAATGAGTCTAATTTGCACTGCTAAGAAATGCGAGTTTGGAGGATGCATCACTGGTGACTCGTATCTGTCCTGCTGGCTTTGTAACAACTGCTCACATATTAAATGTGCTGGTGGTGGGCACAATGGACGGATAAGCGATCTTATCACAAAGAATATTGGTCTTACATGGTCTTGTATTGCCTGTAGAGAGATTGAGTCTGAGATGCGGACTTTCATGAAGCAGACGAGAAACGGCTTTTTACATGTCCGTAAGCAATTTTCTGCACTTAATGAGCAATTCCTTACACTTGAGTCCCAATTCCTTGGTCTGAAGTTATTAAGTGAATCTCCAAGATGAAAAATTCCAAACAACAACCCGATGGGGGTCACTTTATTGGGTACTCCTGCCTCTCATGCGATTCATTCGGATACTTTTTTAACGCCTAATACTTCATCGCCTACTATTGTGCCTGTGGAAGTGATCCATTCACCAAGTCAGCCAATGGAATCGTCAAGGAGTCTTGGTCCATCTATTGTCTTGGATCCTCCATCGTTGGAAAACCTGCAGGTTCCTGTGGCACCGTCTCCCTAGGCCTCTCACTGGTGTGGCCTGTGTTAAGATCCTCTGGGCTTTCGCTTAGAGCTGTTGCACCTCGTAAAGCTTTATTTGTACCCCGCCTCATGCCGGATGCCACTGTGGATGATGTCAGGAGTCACCTCTTAAACCATCTTAAGGTGGCTCCTAATGAATTAGCAGTCTTTAAGTTTAATTTTAAACATAAGCGTAGTATATCCTCTTTCAAAATTGTAATTCCTGAATCCTACTTTGAAAAGGCACCTTACCGTCAGCCTGGCCTGAGCACAGTATTGTTCATGAATTTTTAGCCAAATATCCTCTAAATCCCAACTATGGCGATTCAGCTCCAAAAAACTGAGTAATAACGTATTTTCTTGCTGCTACCAAAACGTTCGAACTATTCTGGGTAAATTGAGCCAATTTTTTACTAAGAGTGCTTCTTTTGATTTTAATGCTATTGCACTTACTGAAACCTGGCTTAATTCCTCTGTCTCTGATTATGAAATTTTTGTTCCAAAGTACACTGTGTTTCGAATGGATAGACCATCTTTCGTTGGTGGTGTCCTCATCACTGTTAATAATAAATTGTCAGCTGAACTAATCTTTTTCCCGAATCAGTTTTGAATTGACTCATATTTTCATAACCTGTTCCTATCTACCTGTTCCTAATCAGAAGAAACCTAGGGCTTAAAAGGAAGCTAGGCGCATCGTACCGGCTCGCAGCGCTACGAGTCATTTCGGACGATCTCGGAGGATGCAGCCCTCGTCTTGGCAGGAATGATCCCCATAGACATTCTGGCAACCGAAGCGGAGGAAATATACAAATCCATCCAACAAGAGGGAAGTACGGCACCCCGGGAGGCCATCAAGAGGTCCACCCGGTAATGGTCATTATCCATTTGGCAGGGGAGGTGAGATTCAGCGACCAAAGGAAGATGGACACATAGGCTAATCCCCAACCTACAGGAGTGGATCGGAAGAGACAAGGGCCAGGTGAGTTACCAACTTACCCAGTTTCTTTCAGGCCACGAAGGGTATAGAAAATACCTCCAGGAACAGATGAGGACCCAGCGCACATCCTCTATATCTGTCGGAGGTACCGTGCAAGAGCAGGAGCTCTACCAGCTCCAGAGAGGTGTAATAAGGTTAGGTGTAATAAGATATATGTGCAAAGCAGAGGAGCAGTGGAACCGGGTTAGCCAGGTTATAGCTTATACATAGGGTGACTTAAGAAGGCTAGAAAATGAACGTCGAAATCGAACGTATGTGGTGTGTGCGGGGGTGGTTTTAGTACGTAGGCACTGGCTAGACACGCCGGTGAATGGTGCATACTATTGGTACGGGCCAATAGTATCTAGGATAGATTTACACCTCAATAGCGCAATCTAAAAAAAAAAATAATAATAATATGAATTTAGTGAAATGATACGGATTCAATTCAATTAAATGGTAATTTTTATAAGAATATTTTTTTATTTCGTTCTTATTCCATTGAACCATACACCTCTTAAAAACAATATTATTCTTTAATATTATTTCTGCCGCGCTCTTTGAATATTCATATATATATTCACTTCCTGAGTTCTATTCTCCGGTTGTGTAATCCCGTTACATCATTGTTACTCTGAGGCGGTTATTCGTCACGGCGTAACTGCTCACATATTAAATGTCCTGGTGGTGGGCATAATGGACGGATAAGCGATCTTATCACAAAGAATTTTGGTCAGATATGGTCTTGTATTCCCTCTAGAGAGATTTAGTCTGAGATGCGGGCCTTCCTGAAGCAGACGAGAAACGGCTTTCTAGATGTGCGTAAGCAATTTTCTGCACTTAATGAGTAATTCCTTACACTTGAGACCAGGCCCGGCAGGAGTAGTGGGTTGAGTGGGTAGCTAGACCCACTCGAGAAATCCCGAGTAGTAAAATTACCCACTCGAAATAATCGAACGAATAACGAAGTCAATAGTACGATCTCATCCAAAGCTTCGGAGTTTTACGATTACGTAGAGTCTTTTAAGTGCGTATTTTATTTGACAAAGATGATTGAAATTTTCGATCGCATTGAAGTATTGAACATAGAACTGCAGACGTCGAGCATTTGTGTTATTGAATCGCATGAAAAAGTAAAAGCAGTTGCTGATATGTTGAATGCATCTCGTGAATCAAAATTTGAAGAAATTTTGGGAAAAAAGTGTTAAAGCTGTAATTGATTTTGAACTCAGAGAATCTCAAATTCCTCGTCAGCGTAAAATTCCCAAACGTTTCGATCAAGGTAGAACAGAAAATTTCCAGTTTCCAACACCTAAGGATTATTTTAGACAATCTTACTGTGAAGTTTTTGACCAGTTGATTGGATCGTTGAAAAGTCGATTCGATACAGAGGCAGAGAAATTTTTCGAGTTTCTGAAGCGATTCGCTATCGGTCAGACCGCTGATGTTGACAAGATAGTCGATTTCTATAAAGACGATTTTGTCAGAGCGAGGTTGTTGAGCGACCGTGACATGTTTTTGCAGCTTTTGCGCAGCCAAAATGAGCAAGCGAACAATTTGGGGGGAGTTGTGAATTTCTTGAAAAAATAAGAATGGGCTAGAGGGCTTAAACCAGATTTTGTTCGTCTGTTAATAATAATTCCAGTGTCATCCTGCTCAAATGAGAGACATTTTTCGGTCCTTCGTCGACTGAAAACATATTTAAGGTCGACAATGTGACAAAATCGATGAAACAACGTCGCTCTTGTACATATCTATTCAAATATGACCGACGAGCTAGATCTGGAAAAACTCGTAAATGAGTTTATTTGTCATTAGTTGACTACCCACTTGGGCCGAACATGTCCTTCCGGGCCTGCTTGAGACCTAATTTTAGGAGAAAGAAGAAGAAAAATTCCGAACAACAACCCGATGGCGGTCAATTTATTGGGTACTCCTGCTTCTCATGCGATTCATTTGGATACATTTTTAACGCCAAATACTTCATCGCCTACTGTTGTTCTGTTGATGTGATCCATTCACCAAGTCAGCCAATGGAATCGTCAAGGAGTCTTGGTCAACCTGTTGTCTTCGATCCTCCATCGTTGAAAAACCGGCAGGTTCCTGTGGCACCGTCTCCTAGGCTTCTCAATTCTGTGGCGCCAGAATTAAAATCCTCTGGGCTTTCGCTTAGAGCTGTTGCACCTCGTAAAGCTATATTTGTATACAGCCTTATGCCGGATGCCACTGTGGATGATGTCAGGAGTCACCTCTTAAACCATCTTAAGGTGGCTCCTAATGAATTAGCGGTCTTTAAGTTTAATTTTAAACATAAGCGTAGCATCTTCTTTCAAAATTGTTATTCCTGAATCCTACTTTGAAAAAGCACTTGATCCGTCAGCCTGAGCCCAGTATTTTTAGCCAAAGACCCTTTTCATCCAAACTATGCCGATTCAGCTCCAAAAAACTGAACAATCATGTATTTTCTTGCTGCTACTAAAACATTTAAAGTATTTTGGGTAAATTGAGCCAATTTTTTACTAAGAGTGCTTCTTTTGATTTTAATGCTATTGCACTTACTGAAACCTGGCTTAAATCCTCTGTCTCTGATTATGAAATTTTTGTTCCAAAGTACATAGGCCATCTTTCGCAGGCGGGGTCCTCATTGCTGTTAATAATAAATATCAGCTGAACTAATCTCTTTCCCGAATCAGTTTAAAATCGAGTTCATCGCTATAAAAATAGCCATTGCTCCGTCTCATATTTTCATGACCTGTTCCTATCTACCTCCATTGGTTGAGGATACTGTATATTTTCACCTACTTTAGGCTATTAAGTTCGTTCTATCATTAGTCAGTGACTCTGATTTTGTTCTAATTATGGGTGATTTCAACCTTCCCAAAATCTCCTGGATCCCGTGTGAAGATGACAATTCCTGGCATGCCAGTTGTCAAAACGACTTTATTGATGCATTAATCGAAATTGCTCTTTTCCAAATTAACCCCATCCTTAACACACTTAGCAGATCTCTACCTTATTTTCTGTAATAGGATATCCTCTGTGACTGTAAATCGGTCTTCACCACTATCGCTTCCTGAGGACTTACTCCATCCTACACTATTGGTATCTGTGTTAATTGATGTCGCTTATGTTCGTGCTAACTAAAAGGCTCAGCATCGTACTAAATGTTTCCGATAAACGGATTACAATGCTCTTCGCAATCTTTTAGCTCGAATTAATGGCAATATCTTTCATCTTTTAACTCTATGGAAGCTGCTACTGATTCTTTTTAAGATGTAATCCACAAGGCGTTCGACAAATTTGTTTCTGTACTTTTTTACCTTTTAGATCGTGTTTCCTTAATGAATGATCTCGGTTCTTTTCTCAGTTCTTTTCGACCACTAGCTGTCATTTAATGAACATATTTCTGTAACAGTTAATAAAGCCAGAAGAGTTCTTGCTTTTAGCAAGCGCTGGTCAAAAGAGTTTTATGATTCCTTCACCACGAAAACGTTGTATATCTCTTTGGTTCGACCGATCCTGGAATACTGTTCATGCGTTTGGAGTCCGCAGTATATGGTTCATCAAAGTAGAATTGAATCAGAGCAAAAGCAGTTTCTTTTATTTGCCTTAAAATTTTTAAACTGGGACTCAGATGGTATTTTTCCACCATATCGTTGTAGGATAAGGTTATTAGACCTACCACCATTGCAGGTACGTCGTACTTGTGCTGGAGCGATGTTCCTTCATAAAGTCATTCTCGGTCAAGTTGACTCAAAACTTTTACTGGAAAAGTTCCTTTTTTCTGTTCCAAACAGGTCAACCAGGTCCTTCCGACCCCTTTAGTTACCAATTTGCTGATCAAATCTGTAAATCTGTAATCTGCGTTATCTGTAAAAGTTATAACCTATTGTCACATTTATTTTCCCTTGCGTTAACCCTAGATGTAATAAAATCTAAATTGATTGTTTTTCTATTACAAATTTATAACCTAGTCTGAATTAACAATAGATTTAATAAAATACAATTTGATTATTTTTCTATTAGAATAATTTAGCTTAACTCCTAATTATAAGAACAGTTAATTGTTACATTCAATAAAACAAATAGTAAGAATATCCCAGTGTTTAGTTACCGAGCATTTTCGGGAGCTTTTTATTTTGTGTTCTAAATATTGGCTTTAATAAAAACAAGCATAGTTCGATATATAGATTGTTGAGCTATCAGCGTTTTAATAGCGACCGAATTAATAAGAAGGGGTTCAATTTTTTTTTTGCTCGGTTACCAGTGCATAGGTACAGCCCACCTCCGCCCAACCGACCGTGGGACGCTGCCGCGTAACGTACGAATCGCGGGAATAGATCCGAGATAGATAAGCGAGGATTAGGAGAAAGATATCACGAGGAAGAGTGTTGCACAGATAAGGCGGTTAATATAAGCGATTTAACATTGTTAGTAGAGCAAAGTGTTAAGATGTGGTAGAGACCATTGTAGTCCGAACATAATACCCTGAACGGATCGTGTTGGGCATATGTCGAACTACAATGGCTGAGGAGTAGAGGACGAAAGTTTCTAATCCTTCTACTAGGAACGTTAAAATTTAAGCGTGTTAGTAAATGCTGGCTGTCTATATTTCCATAAACACGATTTTATAGAAACATGACAGCCAGCATCGTTCTACGGTTTGTTAATGATGGTAAGTTGATTAGTAAAAGTCTACTATGATAAGAGGGGAGGTAAAGATTTGCATCCCAATTAAGTCCCCTAAGAGCAAACGTAAGGAAGTTTTTTTGTACAGATTCAATGTGATGTTGGTGTACTCAATATTGAGGACTCCAGACACACGATCCATACTCAAGAATCGGACGGACCAGTGATGTATATAATGTTTTAGTTATGTACGGGTCATTAAATTCTTTTGACCATCTTTAAATAAAACCAAGCACACCCATAGCTTTATAAACCATGGTAGATATATGGTCGGTAAATTTAAGTCTCAAATCTAATAAGACACCTAGATCATTAACCTGAGTTAATCGTTCTGAGGCGTTCCCATAGGGAAAGTACATAGCCTGGTGAGGACTAGATCGGTAAAAAGACATGAGTTTACATTTCGATCCATTAAGCTTTAGATTATTTGCTAAACACCAATTTTGAAGATTATCCAGATCGGATTGAAGTCTAGACTGGGCACTAGTGAATTTATACTGAAGGCATAGCTTAACGTCATCAGCGTACATAAGTACAAGTAAATTAGTTAAGGCAAGTGGCAAGTCGTTAATAAACAGTGTAAAAAGTAGGGGTCGAAGATGGCTTCCTTGGGGCACCCCCAATGTAGCGCGGACTAAACGCGAGGTAATATATTTAAAGAAAACACGTTGGGTTCTCCCTGATAAGTAGCTCGAAATCCACATAATAAGATCAGTTGGGAATCTCAAAAGACTGAGTTTACTTATAAGAAGCGAATGGTTAACAGAGTCAAATGCTTTACTGAAGTCAGTGTATATAACGTCTGCTTGTAAGCCATTCCGGAAGCCATCCGTGTTAAAAGATGTTAGCTCCAATAAGTTAGTAGTTGAACTACATAGGTGTTGCAAATGTGGAGTGATAAGTTTTTCAAAAAGCTTTGGAATTGCTGACAATTTAGAGATGCCTCTATAATTAGCAGAGTCGGATTTTTTCCCTTTTTTATGCAGCGGAATAATGAAGGATTCCTTCCACATAAGGGGAAAGATCGAAGTTTCCAGAGATAGATTAATGAGTTTGACAAGCGGTTTGCACAGTGCCTCGGCGCAGAACACAGTCTGGTACTCCATCAGGGCCTGGCGAATACACGGGCTTAACAATAAGAAGATCCGATAACACACCACTTTGATCGAAAGATGGGCAAAATATAAGGTTGGCTGATTGGATATTATAAGTGTGAGGCTGAGCTAAACTGCTGCTGGGTGAATAGGTAGTTTGAAAAAACTGTGCAAAGAGATCGGGCATTGCCTGATCAGTGTTCGCATAAGAGTTCTCAAACGTAAGCAGTGGGGGAAAAGATAAATGTTTACGCTTAGTGTTTACAAAGTTATAAAACTGCTTCGGATCCTGAGTAAACTGAATCCTGCAGTGGCGAATATAACTCCTATAACATTCTGCGGTTAGCACGGTGAAACTGTACAGCCAGATAATCTATGTTTGTTTCAAAAGTCTACTCATACTATTCTTTAAATTTATAAGGTGCCTTGTATACCAAGGCGGATTCGTTGAAGCGGACGGATATTTCCACGGCACGCAAGCGTCGAAAAATATGTTCAATGTGTAATAAAATTTTTGTAATGCGATGTTTATATCCTCGCATGTTAGTAAATCAGACCAATCAAATTCCAAAATTAACTTATTTAATTTCATAAAGTCAGCCTTACGAAAGAAACGAACTTTCTGAGATTTAACTGTAGACTTAAGGTCAATAAAGTAATTATTTTCGATTGAAACTTCAAGAGTGGGATGATATGGATCCTCAGGTTTAGAAAGGGGGAAAGTTCTGGAAAGAGTAATTCCATCAGGATCAGAAACGAAACATAAGTCCAACAGCCGACCTAAAGAATTTCTAACGTGGTTAATTTGCCCGAGTGACATGTCGAACATGCCCTCAGGGAAGACATGGTGGGAGTTAAGCTGTAAAGACGGTGAATTATCTACATTTGACCACATAAGTTCTGGGATGTTAAAGTCACCCAGAGCTATCAGCTGGTCACCATCAGACAGACGATCGAAAACCAAACGAATAGCGGACAAATGTTGCCAGGATGTTGGCGGTTCGGACGAAGGTGGTATGTACGAACAGGTAACATTCATAGATTGATCGGACAAAGTGATTTTGATGCAAAGAAATTCAATGTTACCAAACTCTTGTGATTTTACCTCTTCAGAAGCGAATTTGGAGTCTACAGAAATTAGCACTCCTCCTCCCAAAGTTCTATCACATCTAAAAGTGGTGTACCTACTAGGAAAAACTTCGGAGCTTAAGATCTCCGGCTTTAACCAAGTTTCTGTAAACACAATAATGTGGGATGCAAAAAAAGAACTATCAGAATACAGTTTGGGAAGTTTACTACGTAACCCTCTAGTATTCTGATAGGTAAGTGTTAATAAAGACATTAGTTTTTTGAGATTGAGGATGAGGTGGAAGGTTGATCAGTGGCCTTAACATGTGGGAGTTTTACACCCACAGGTTTGGTTATCTTTTTTTTCACCGTACTTGGCTGATGTTCTTGGACGAAAATGTTCTTTGGCCAAAAGCTGGCGGAACAGATCGCCTTAAACATCTGCAAGGGCACACGTATTTAGAAAGATGACGTGTGCCTGGTGTATGAATATTTTAATTTTGTAATATCCACCACCTTTATGTCGGCTTTTGCTTTGGCTTTGATGTAAGCCGAGATATCAATCTCCGAAGTGTCAGGGGCAAGCCGGGAAACAAAAATGTATTTCGATGGTAAGATCACCTGCAAGGGTTTTGGTGCCGCCGTAACTAATACTGCGGCATCAGTACGTACCGGGGGTCCGGACGGTTGATTGCCCTGTTTGGTGACTGTTACAGGGGTTTGAATTATTGGGTCTGGGATCACTTGAAGCGATGCCACAGAGGACATATCAGACAATTGCTCATTGATTCCGAGACATTCGGAAGCCGAATTTTTCTCAGGTCCGTCCCTTGGGGTGGCCAGAGATATAAGCGGCTGCATAATTGTCGGCTGAGCAGGCTGAAGATTATTCGACCCAAGCACATCACTAAAAGCGGATTTCTTACGCTTTGGAGACTCATTTAGTAGTTGAAGACTACTAAACTGTGTATCAAGCGCACAAAGTTTGTCATTGATTTTCAGAGCTATCAGCTGGTCACCATCAGACAAGCGATCGAAAACCAAACGAATAGCGGACAAATGTTGCCAGTATGTTGGCGGTTCGGACGAAGGTGGTATGTACGAACATACGATCAATGTACGAACATTGATCGGACAAAGTGATTTTGATGCAAAGAAATTCAGAAGCGAATTTGGAGTCTACAGAAATTAGCACTCCTCCTCCCCTTCGCAAAGTTCTATCACATCTAAAAGTGGTGTACCTACTAGGAAAAACTTCGGAGCTTAAGATCTCCGGCTTTAACCAAGTTTCTGTAAACACAATAATGTGGGATGCAAAAAAAGAACTATCAGAATACAGTTTGGGAAGTTTACTACGTAACCCTCTAGTATTCTGATAGGTAAGTGTTAATGAAGACATTAGTTTTTTAAAATTGAGGAAGATGAGGTGGAAGGTTGATCAGTGGCCTTAACATGTAGGAGTTTTACATCCACAGGTTTGGTTATCTTTTTTTTCACCGTACTTGGCTGATGTTCTTGGACGAAAATGTTCTCTGGCCAAAAGCTGGCGGTACAGATCGTCTTGAACATCTGCAAGGGCACACGTATTTTGAAATATGACGTGTGCCTGGTGTATGAGTAATTGAATTTTGTAATATCCACCACCTTTATGTCGGCTTTTGCTTTGGCTTTGATGTAAGCCGAGATATCAATCTCCGAAGTATCAAGGTTTGAAGTACATGGGTTTGAATTATTGGGTCTGGGATCACTTGAAGCGATGCCACAGAGGACGTATCGGACAATTGCTCATTGATTCCGAGACATTCGGAAGCCGAATTTTTCTCAGGTCCGGCCCTTGGGGTGGCCAGGGACATAAGCAGCTGCATAGTTTTCGGCTGAGCAGGCTGAAGATTATTCGACCCGAGCACATCACTAAAAGCGGATTTCTTACGCCTTGGAGACTCATTTAGTAGTTGAAGACTAATAAACGGTGTATCAAGCGCACAGAGTTGGTCATTGATTTTACGAAAAACCACTAAACCACCAATTTATTAAAAATTATTTTAAAAAATTAATAATTAATTTATTAATATTATTTGATTTTATTATTGAGGAACCTTGAACCACTGTACCAAGGAAACGAAAGGGGGAGATTAAAGAGAGCAGTTAGTGCAAGTTAGTAAGATTCAAAGAAATAGAGTTAAGAACCTCTATTGAGCGAGAGTAGAAGCAATAGAATAGAAGCAACATCGTAGGAGATGAAGAAGCAGAGAAGGGCTATGTTTGGAAGAAAATTAAACAAATTATTATTCTACCTCCAAATATACCACTGCACACGCGAAGCGATACGGATCTAAGAAATTTCAATTTGTTTTTATATATGTAAAGAAATAAACACCGATTATTTATAGAAAGCTAATTACAAATCCGTCTGCTTTAAGATAAAGAGAGGAAGTGAATTTACAATTCAATTTATTATGGCCAATTTAACCCCAAAAACAAATGCAGCGGCGGATCCAAGCAACGTCGAATATACAAGTGCATAAAACCGGAATTAATTGATGTCCCTAATATACATGCTAACTATTAGACTCAGTATCGTACTAAATGTTTCCGAAAAACGGATTACAATGCTCTTCGCAATCATTTAGCTGGATTTGACTGGGAATATCTTTCATCTTTGAACTCTATTGATGCTGCTACTGTTTTTTTTTTTGATGTAATCCATAACGCCTTGGACAAATTTGTTCCTGTAGTTTCATCGTCTTCATCAACTAAACCGCCATGGTTTAATAAACATCTTTCTCGTCTTAAGAACAGAAAATCTAGAGCTTACAAAATGTTTCTTAAGTCTGGATCTTTGTTTCATCAGACAAACTTTTTTTACATTCGCATCCAGTTTATTTTTCTTAATAATCAAATTTATAAGCGTTACATCGTGAATTGTAAGGCAAACTTCCGAAATGATCCGAGCTTTTGTCAATATGAAATGTAAATCCAGTCTTTTTCCTCCTTCCCTAACTTTTAAAAATATTTCTGATTCTTCAGAACAAGGTATTGCTAATCTCTTTGCTTTCAATCAACTTATTCATCCGATTCTTATAATTTAAATTCAACATACCCTTATAAAATTCCGTATGTAAACAATATTTACTTGTCTAAATTTAATCATCTCGATGTTTTTAATGCTTTTTGAGCGTCCTGATAATGTCCCGAGCAGTATTCTCAGGCCCTGCTCCGATATCCCTCTTACCATCCTATTCAATTTATCTCTTAACCTTTCATGCCTTCCTAAGAGATGGAATGAATCTTTTATTATTCCACTTCATAAGAAAGGTTCTAAAATACTTATAGATAACAACCGCGGTATTGCTAAGCTTTCAGCTATTCTCAAGCTGCTGGAGAAATTGGTTACATTGCAACTGCAACATCATTGCAAAAACATAATTTCCTCCTCCCAGCATGGTTTTGTCAAATATTGTTCTACAACAACCAATCTGCTAGAATTCACTTCGATCGACCACAAGGGTTACCTAAAACGAATGCAAATTGACGTAGTTTACACCGATTTTAGCAAAGCTTTCGATTCTGTTAATCATCGTCCCCTTCTCCGGAAACTTTATCTTATGGGTTTTCCTCCTAATATCATACATTTGATGACTTCATATCTATCGAATCGTACGCAGCGGGTATTGTTCAAGAACAAAGGACGACCTCTTTTGTTTATCCTCTTTGATAACGACTTACCTAGTGTCGTGAGCTATGCTTCTACACTTATGTATGCTGATGATGTCAAGCTCTGCTTTTCTTTCTCTGACCACTTTCTTTATAGACATCTGCAATTTGACCTTGATGAAGAATTCTTGTGGTGCTCTAACAATCAACTCTCACTAAACTTCTCAAAGTGCAAGGTTATGACGTTTAATCGTAGCATGCCTCATGTCATCTCGTACTCACTTGGGAATCACTTTTTCTTTTTTAATGAATGATGTTGGAGTTCTTTTCGATCACAAGCTGTCGTTTAATGAAAATATTTCTGTAACAGTTAATAAAGCCAGAGGAGTACTTGCTTCTATCAAGCGTTGGTCAAAAGAGTTTGATGATCCCTTCACCACTAAAACGTTGTATATCTCTTTGGTTCGACCGATTCTGGAATACTTTTCATGCGTTTGGAGTCCGCAGTATATGGTTCATCAAAGAAGTATTGAATCAGTGCAAAAGCAGTTTCTTTTATTTGCCTTAAAATATTTAAACTGGGACTCAGGTGATCTTCTTCCACCATATCTTTGTCGGCTAAAATTATTAGACCTACCACCATTCCAGGTACGTCGTACTTGTGCTGGGGTTATGCTCCTTCATAAAATTATTCTTGGTCAAGTTGACTCGAATCTTTTACTTGAAAAGATACTTTTCTCGGTTCCAAATAGGTCAACCAGGTCCTTCCGACCCCTTTGGTTACCAATTTGCAGATCTAATTTTGCGGATCATGATCCTTTTCGCGTTATCTGTAAAAACTATAACCTATTGTCACATATATTTTCGCCTGAATTATCCCTAGATGTAATAAAATCTAAATTGATTGTTTTTCTATGAGAATAATTTGCCTAACTCTTAATTATAATTAGGCCGTCAGCCAATCGGGTACAACAGGGGGAGAAACGCATGAGCTCATGTGCCGTAACTGTGTACACCGATGGTAGTGCGACTATACTCTCCACGTGAGGGCGGCTGGTAACAGGTCCCGGTAAGGTCATGTCTCTGCCGAGGATGCTGCCGAATTGTAGTTGGGCGGGGAGAAGAAAACTCCCTTCCTCAAATCACCCCAATCCAAGGTGGAACAGCATATGCCGAGGGATGCATGTCCGGGGGATGCACGGACGTTAATATGCGGATTCTGGGGGACCGGCCGACCCCTCAGTTTTAATCAGGCTTATCATAACAAGCGGGCTATGTCATGATGGACGAACCCATTGCCGCCTACTCGTGGGTCCAAAAATGAACGACAAACAAAAAACAAACAGTGGAGAACGCAACTCCCTAAGAAAGTCCGAAAATGGGATCTGGGATCCGTCAATCTCCAAGGCAGATAGAGGCCAAAGAGATGCTGGGATGGCGAAGCTCCCCACTGAGGGACAACATCCGGAGGCGAGCGGCGCCGGTGTAGGGGGAGATGCCAAGGCACCGACCCCCAAAACGGGGCCCACTATGGGACCACCGAACGGTGTGGGGGGCAAGATCCCTGAATCGAGCTCCTCTCGCACCGGCGGCAACCCTAAGGAAGGCCTCGGTCCGACGACTGCTGGCCCCCTGCAGCGGAAGGGTTCCTATAAAGATAGGAGGAGAGCGGCCTTCATCCTGATGAGGGCAGACCCATCGGCGGAGTCCAATCCCGATCAGGCTGAAATAATAAAGTGGGCGAGGGAAATCCTGCCTGACTTTCAGCCAGCAAGAGCGGGGGCCAGATTGGACCCAAAGAAGCCGACAGGAGTAGGCGACTCTGCCAAGGAGAGTGCACAGAGTGCGAAAAGGCAGAGGTCGACCGACGGTGGAGCGCCCCTAGCTAAGAAGAAGAAGGTGCAGTCACAGCAAAGTAACAGATCCTTCGCTGAAGTTACCAAGGGCAGGACCATCATTGGGGTCGTTGATAATGGCTCCAAAGATGGCCTGATCCACAAGGAGCTTTGGCGTAAGGTAGTGAATGAGCTGCATGGGCGCTTCATGGAGGAGATGCTCAAGAGCGGAGGACCTCCACCGGACTGCGAAGACGCAGGGTGGTACCAGGGTAGTATCAAGGTGATAGCGTGCCAAGATCCGAGGTCTGTAAGCCTCTACAAGCGAATGAATGCGTCGCTTGAGGAGGTTTACCCAGGAGCCAGACTGGAGGCGGTGGACTGGGACAAGATCCCCAGCAAACCGAGGGCCCGCGTATGGCTGACAGAGAAGCCGGCGGACCCTGCCACCATTCTGGCCATGCTCAAAATGTGCAACCCCACACTTCCTACGGCGGACTGGAGAGTCGCCAAGGTGGAGGAAGCAGTGGGACTGAGAAGGCAGGTTGTCCTCACTCTAAATGAGGAGACTGCGAAGATCCTGGAGGGTGCCGGTAGCCATATCAAATACGGGTTCGAGCACGTTGCGGTGAGGATCTACAAGTCGGATGCGAAGAGTAAGCCTGGAGGCATCGACTTGGAGATGGACGCACAAGAGCTAGACTCGGGGGAACCGATCGAAGAGGTCCGCCCAGAAGGAATGTCAGATGTGGAGGAGGACATTCTGGAAGGGTACACCTCAGAGGAGAGTGACCTGGCGAGGGCTCTTGGTGGCGTCGGCATGGAGGAGGACTCATTGCTGGGCTCCAACACCGAGGCGGAGGTTACTGTGGTGGAGAATCTAAAGGATGTCCCTGACATTCCTGCAGATAAACCTCCATCACAGTAAGGTGGCTTCCGCCGCCCTCATGCTCCATCTTGCAGAGAGTGGAGCTGACGTGGCCCTCATCCAAGAACCCTGGATCCACGGAGACAGGATTCTCGGTCTGGGGGCGTCGGACTTCAGGCTGTACACAGCCGATGTAACAGGTAAAAAGCGAGCATGCATACTCGCAAAGAAAAGCCTTAATACCTTCTTGCTACCAAATTTCAGCAATGAAGATCACGTAGCCGCATCGATAGAGGGTCCAGACGGCCATCTAAGAATATGCTCGGCATATATGGGTCATGACCACCTATGACCTCCATCCCATTCGCTACTCAGGCGGCTTGTGGAAGACAGCGAAAGGAAGGACATCGACCTAATAATAGGATGCGATGCCAACGCTCATCACAATCAGTGGGGAAGCACTGACACAAACGAGAGGGGTGAGTCAATCTTCGATTTAATCCTCAGCTCTAAGCTTCTAGTGGGTAACAGAGGTTCAGAACCCACCTTCGTCGTCAAGAACAGAAGGGAGGTCACATTATTCTCGCACTCCCTGGCTGATGCAATCACCAGCTGGAGTTAAACACTCATTTTCAGACCATCGCTATATTGAGATAGTAGTAAATTTTGAAAACTTCACCAAGCAAGCAGTACGAAATCCTAGAAAGGCAAACTGGGAGCTCTATAAAAATATACTAGATAGATCCTTAGGCGAACCGCCTTCAGAGACCATCGAGACCTATGAGGGGCTCAACGCCATGATAGATAAGCTTACTGCGACTAGTGCAAAAGCTTACCACAAGGCCTGCCCCAAGAAAAGAATAGGTAGCAACAGATCGAAGAAGCCTCCGTGGTGGACCTCGTCTTTAGCCGCCTACAAAAAAAATGCACGTAGGGCCTTCAACCACGCGCACCGTACCAACATAGACGAGGCGTGGGAAACCTATAAAGCTGAACTTAGGCAATATAACAAAGAATTGCGTAAGGCAAAGAGGGTTGCCTGGGCCAATTTTTTTTTTGCGCGGTTCCCACTGCATACATACAGCCCACCTCCCGTCCAACCGACCGAGGGACGCTGCCGCGTAACGTACGGCTCGAATCGCGGGAATAGATCCGAGATAGATAAGCGAGGCTTAGGAGAAAGATATAACGAGGAAGAGTGTTTCACAGATAAGGCGGTTAATATAAGCGATTTAAGATTGTTAGTAGGGCAAAGTGACAAGATGTGGTAGAGACCATTGTAGTCCGAACATAATACCCTGAACGGATCGTGTTGGGCATATGTCGAACTACAATGGCTGAGGAGCAGAGGACGAAAGTTTCTGGTCCTTCTACTAGGAATGTTAAAATTTAAGCGTGTTAGTAAATGCTGGCTGTCTATATTTCCATAAAAAAGATTATATAAAAACATGACACCCAGCATCGTTCTACGATTTGTTAATGATGGTAAGTTGATTAGTAAAAGTCTACTATGATAAGAGGGGAGGTAAAGATTTGCATCCCAATTAAGTCCCCTAAGCGCAAAAGTAAGGAATTTTTTTTGTACAGATTCAATGTGATCTTGGTGTACTCCATATTGAGGACTCCAGACACACGATCCATACTCAAGAATCGGACGGACCAGTGATGTATATAACGTTTTAGTTATGTACGGGTCATTAAATTCTTTTGACCATCTTTTAATAAAACCAAGCACACCCATAGCTTTATTGACCATGGTAGATACATGGTCGGTAAATTTAAGTTTCAAATCTAATAGGACACCTAGATCGTTAACCTGAGTTAATCGTTCTAAGGCGTTCCCATAGGGAAAGTACATAGCCTGGTGAGGACTAGATCGGTAAAAAGACATGAGTTTACATTTCGATCCATTAAGCTTTAGATTATTTGCTAAACACCAATTTTGAAGATTATCCAGATCGGATTGAAGTCTAGACTGGGCACTAGTGAATTTATACTGAAGGCATAGCTTAACGTCATCAGCGTACATAAGTACAAGTGAATTAGTTAAGGCAAGGGGCAAGTCGTTAATAAACAGAGTAAAAAGTAGGGGTCCAAGATGGCTTCCTTGGGGCACCCCCGATGTGGCGCGGACTAAACGCGAGGTAACATCTTTAAAGAAAACACGTTGGGTTCTCCCTGATAAGTAGCACGAAATCCACATAATAAGATCAGTTGGGAATCCCAAAAGACAGAGTTTACTTATAAGAAGCGAATGGTTAACAGAGTCAAATGCTTTACTGAAGTCAGTGTATATGACATCTGTTTGTAAGCCATTCCGGAAGCCATCCGTGATAAAAGATATTAGCTCCAATAAGTTAGTAGTTGAACTACATAGGTGTTGCAAATGTGGAGAGATAAGTTTTTCAAAAAGCTTTGGAATTGCTGACAATTTAGAGATGCCTCTATAATTAGCAGTCGGATTTTTTCCCTTTTTTATGCAGTGGAATAATGAAGGATTCCTTCCACATAAGGGGAAAGATCGAAGTTTCCAGAGATAGATTAAAGAGTTTGACAAGCGGTTTGCACAGTGCCTCGGCGCAGAACACAGCCTGGCACGGGCTTAACCTTAAGAAGATCCGATAACACACCACTTTGATCGAAAGATGGGCAAAATATAAGGTTGGCTGATTGCATATTATAAGTGTGAGGCTGAGCTAAACTGCTGCTAGGTGAATAGGTAGTTTGAAAAAACTGTGCAAAGAGATCGGCCATTGCCTGATCGGTGTTTGCATAAGAGTTCTCAAACGTAAGCAGTGGGGGAAAAGATAAATGTTTACGCTTAGTGTTTACAAAGTTATAAAACTGCTTCGGATCCTGAGTAAACTGAATCCTGCAGTGGCGAATATAACTCCTATAACATTCTGCGTTATGCACGGTGAAATTGGACCGAGCTACTAAGTATCTTGAATAACTAACTGTACAGCCAGATAATCTATGTTTGTTTAAAAGTCTACTCATACTATTCTTTAAATTTATAAGAAGCCTTGTATACCAAGGCGGATTCGTTGAAGCGGACGGATATTTCCACGGCACGCAAGCGTCGAAAAATATGTTCTAAGTGTAATAAAATTTTTGTAATGCGATGTTTATATCCTCGCATGCCAGTAAATCAGACCAATCAAATTCCAAAATTAACTTATTTAATTTCGTAAAGTCAGCCTTACGAAAGAAACGAACTTTCTGAGATTTAACTGTAGACTTAAGGTCAATAAAGTAATTATTTTCGATTGAAACCTCAAGAGTGGGATAATATGGATCCTCAGGTTCGGACGAAGGTGGTATGTACGAACAGGTAACATACAAAGATTGATCGGACAAAGTGATTTTGATGCAAAGAAATTCAATGTCACCAAACTATTGTGATTTTACCTCTTCAGAAGCGAATTTGGAGTCTACAGAAATTAGCACTCCTCCTCCCCTTCGCAAAGTTCTATCACATCTAAAAGTGGTGTACCTACTAGGAAAAACTTCGGAGCTTAAGATCTCCGGCTTTAACCAAGTTTCTGTAAATACTATAATGTGGGATGCAAAAAAAGAACTATCAGAATACAGTTTGGGAAGTTTACTACGTAACCCTCTAGTATTCTGATAGGTAAGTGTTAATGAAGACATTAGTTTTTTAAAATTGAGGAAGATGAGGTGGAAGGTTGATCAGTGGCCTTAACATGTAGGAGTTTTACATCCACAGGTTTGGTTATCTTTTTTTTCACCGTGCTTGGCTGATGTTCTTGGACGAAAATGTTCTCTGGCCAAAAGCTGGCGGTACAGATCGTCTTGAACATCTGCAAGGGCACACGTATTTTGAAATATGACGTGTGCCTGGTGTATGAGTAATTGAATTTTGTAATATCCACCACCTTTATATCGGATTTTGCTTTGGCTTTGATGTAAGCCGAGATATCTATCTCCGAAGTATCAAGGTTTGAAGTACATGGGTTTGAATTATTGGGTCTAGGATCACTTGAAGCGATGCCACAGAGGACGTATCGGACAATTGCTCATTGATTCCGAGACATTCGGAAGCCGAATTTTTCTCAGGTCCGGCCCTTGGGGTGGCCAGAGATATAAGCGGCTGCATAGTTGTCGGCTGAGCAGGCCGAAGATTATTCGACCCGAGCACATCACTAAAAGCGGATTTCTTACGCTTTGGAGACTCATTTAGTAGTTGAAGGCTACTAAACTGTGTATCAAGCGCACAGAGTTGGTCATTGATTTTTCGAAAACCACTAATCAACTCCTTGAAACCGCTTTTAGTCTGCCTCATGAACGACCTCATTTCGTCCTGAACAGCACGACAACCATCACAGCAAAAGTGGAGACCAGACCTACGCGAGATTGCATCCGAAACTGAGGCCGTGAACCCGGCACACTTAGCGTGTAAAACGTTTTCACAGAGCCATCAATGGATGGTAGGCTGGGAAGACGAGATTATCTTGTTGCAAGACTTTAATGCACAGACCAATTTAAAATCCATAATTATTAAAAATTTAAATAATTAATTTATTAAAAATTATTTAAAATTAAATAATTAATTTATTAAAAATTATTAAAAATTAAATAATTAATTTATTAAAATTTATTTAAAAAATTAATAATTAATTTAAAAATATTATTTGATTTTATTAATGAGGAAACCTTGAACCACTGTACCAAGGAACCGAGAAGGGGAGTTTAAAGAGAGCAGTTAGTGCAAGTTAGTAAGATTTAAAGAAATAGAGATAAGAATCTCTATTGAGCGAGAGTAGAAGCAAAAGAATAGCAACAACACCGTAGGAGATGAAGAAGCAGAGCAGGGCTATGTTTGGAAAGTAAATTTAATAAATAATTATTTTACCTCCAAATATATCACTGCACACGCGAAGCGATACGGATCTAAAAAATTGCAATTTGTTTTTATATCTGTAAAGAAATAAACACCGATTGTTTATAGAAAGCTTATTGCAAATTTTACAAAAACGTACTGCGCACAAAAAAAACACGTCCGTCCGCTTTAAGATAAAGAGAGTAAGTTTTTGATTTCTGCATTTCTGCACCAACATCAGGAGACATCAGAGGCCGCCCGCCTAAGAAAGATTCTCTCTACTACAGCCCCCATCGCAGGTTACATTAAGAGGGGTGCTGGACAACCTCAAGCCTGGAAACCCTGGAGATCCTTATCAACGCACACTTCCCGGGTTGCTCATCGGATGGAACAACCCATGTGATGTGTAGCCAGGGTCACCAGGGCTCGCTCAACTACCTACTTAGTGACAGAAATCTTAAATGGGCAATAGACAGTTTTAAACCCTTCAAATCTCCGGGACCGGACGGTATTCTACCAGCTCAGTTATCCAGAGCCGGTATTAACCTAAGGAAATGGATTAAGAAAATCTTCAGCACAGTCTTCACTACTGGTATGATACCAAAGGCATGGCTGTGCACGAAGGTTGTATTCATACCCAAGGCGGGGAAACCATCCCACTGGACCCCCAAGGACTTCAGACCTGTAAGTCTGTCTTCCTTTCTCCTTAAGACTATGGAAAGACTCTTAAGTCTCCATCTACAACATTAACCCAAATGACATCTCATGCTCTCAGCATGCTTACAAAAGGGGCCGATCAACAGAAACAGCCCTGCACGATATCACTATGATCGCCGAACGAGCGATTAACTACAAGGAATACGCACTTGTGGCTTTTCTAGACATAGAAGGGGCCTTCAACAACATCTTACCGTGCTCAATAATCGATGCACTGACGGGACTTGGAATAGACAATCGATCAACTCACCTAATACGGCAGATCCTGGCTAACAGGAGTGTCGAGGCTACTCTTGGAGGTTCGACTATTCGAAGATACGTCAAGAGGGGCACCCCACAAGGAGGTGTACTCTCACCACTACTCTGGAACGTGGCGGTTAACAGCCTACTGCGATCCTTAGAGGGTGGCGGATGTAAGATCATTGCGTACGCGGACGATGTTGCTATTGCCTTCGTGGGGAAATTCCCACACACCCTATGCGACCTAATGACAGGGAAGCTCGAAGTTCTGTCGGCCTGGGCGCAAAAGAACGGGCTGGGAGTCAATCCGTCCAAGACAGAGCTCGTGCTGTTCACCAGGAAGTACAAGATACCTAACCTAAGACTTCCGAAGCTCCTAGGAGAAACACTAGTTCTTAGTGATAGTGCGAAGTACCTAGGTATCACACTAGACAGGAAACTGGACTGGAAGCTGAACACCGCTGATAGGACTAAGAAAGCGGCAATAGCACTCTATACCTGCCGCAAGGCGGTAGGCCTGAAATGGGGAATGTCCCCGAAGCTGGTCAGATGGTTATATACAGCGATCATCAGACCAATTCTATTCTATGGTGTTGTTGACTGGTGGCCCGCCCTGGACAACTCCACATGCAGGGAAAAGTTCAGGAAGACGCAGCGCATGGCGGAAGTCTGTATAACAGGCAGTCTACGCACTACGCCTAGTTATGCCCTAGACACTATACTTGACCTACTACCAGTTGAACTGATGGGGGTAAAGACAGCCACTCTGGCCGCAATAAGACTGCGGGAGGCAAATCTATGGAGCAAAAATAGTTTCGGTCATACCACACTGGACCTACACCATTTCATGCCTGAGGGGGGTACGGATTACTGTGTGCCCGTCGACCAACCCACCACTAACTACAAAGTCTTAATCCCCTCGAGGGAGGAATGGGATGCCAGAATACCGGGACCGGAGGGCTTCATTCATATCTATACAGATGGATCAAAACTAAACGGCCAGGTGGGAGGCGGTTACTTTTGCGAGCATTTGAGCCTAAAGAAGTCCTTTAGACTCCCCGACCACTGTAGTGTTTTCCAGGCTGAAGTAGCACTGGAAGCACTGGAATCCCCATCTCTAAGGGGCAATCGGGGTACAATATGTATCTTCTCAGATAGTCAAGCAGCGCTCAAGGCACTTGACGGATTCTCATCCAACTCCAGGACAGTCAATGACTGTCGCAGATCTCTCAACGAGATGGCTGAACAGCATGACATCTACCTCATCTGGGTTCGCGGTCACAGGGACCACGAGGGAAACTGTGATGCCGATGAACTAGCTAGGGCAGGGACTACCAACACTCTCCTATCGGAGAAAGAACTTGTAGGCATACCCTTGGCTACTTGCAGGCTAAAGTGCAGGGAGTTTTTCGACCTGGCAGCCAATAGGAAATGGAGTAATCTCCAGACCTGTAAAACATCACGTCTGATCTGGCCGACACGCTCTCAGAAAAGATCGTCGAGACTTATTGCTCTAACCAGACCGGAATGCAGCCTAGCGATTGGGGCAATCACTGGGCACTGGCTGATAGGCGAACTCGCGGCCAGGCTTGCAGTCCCCCACAATGATTTCAGCAGGAGCTGCAGGGATGAATAGGAGGTAGAATCGGTATCGCACCTCTTATGCCACTGCCCGGCATTCGGACGCAGCAGACTCAAACACTTCGGGTCCGAAGAACTCTCGGACCTTAACGATCTCTCAGAGATCTCTCCACGCGGACTGGTTGCCTTCATAAAGAAAGCAGGCTGGGACCATGGGCCGCCATAGGTAGTCTAGGCATATATATGCACCCTGGTAGACAGGGGGGGGGGGGGGGGGGGAGGGTTGCATCTCGGTGAAACCCTTGCTCCAGCGGCAGCACAAGGAGCCCTAGCGGCTCAAGTGGAAGCGAGGGGGTATTCTATGTCCCCCTTGCATCACCGCCCTAGCCTAACCTAACCTAATTATAATTAATTTTAATAATTGTATAACAGTTAATTGTTACATTCAATAAATGAATAAATAAAAAGTATTTCCTTACGTGCATCGACAAATTCTCCCTCTAGAGCCCCTCTAGAGACTCCCTCTAGAGCTATAGAGGACCTCAAACCAGCGCTACTACAGCTGATGAACATTTTCCCTAATGCAAAGGTCATATATGGCGACAACGAACTATCGTTAAACTCACACACCATCGTGGCCATGCTGGAAAACCAATTCAGCGTTAGCATTCCAAATGCACCGCCCATCCACAGTGTCTCAAACGGACAAGTGGAACGCTTTCACAGCACTCTGGTAGAGCTTGCTACATGCCTTTAAATCGACAAAGGCATTAGCAATACCGTAGAGCTGATCCTACTGGCTACAACCAAATACAACAAATCTATCCATTCGGTACAGGGATGACCGACATGTTCCCTCAGTCTCACTTACAGAAGCTCTTGGTTGTTGCTCGACCTGCTCGACTCGTTGAGCATCCATCATAGAGTAGAAAGAAGCTAATACTTCCTACCTAAATTAAGTTTAGAGAATTCCAATTAACAAATGTAAACAATAGGCAGGTTTGCATAACAATATTAACAATAAAGTACAAATTCAAACTAATAAAATTTCCGCTACCGTCAACCAACTTCTGATGTCAAAGCTAAAAAGTCTCAAATTGATACAGGGCACCTATTCGAGATGCTTTTAACCCGAAATAGGATGATAAGACTTGACAAGGTTAATGTTGTTTGCCCTAGCATCTTAGATAATGCACACCTGGAAGGTGTGTGGATGGAAGAGCCGTTTTGTCCGTATCGTCCGTTAAGATCTGACAATCCGATAACATCTTACACTTTATCATTAAGTTTCCAAAAATTAAGTCGGCCTGCAACAAGATCACAGTTTTTCCGGTTTCTCATCACGACACCATACTCAGGCTGGAAAATAACGTAATTGCTGAATCCTCCCCTTAATATCTCAACCACCTCCAAAATGCACACGAACACGCACACTTGTATGTATATGTAGACACTAGACATCTGCAAGAGTGGGAAAAATCACTCATTCAAATGCACAATGATAAACATGAGTTGAGTGAATTTGAGAGCAAAGCCAACGAATTCGAATGATTCGAGTTGCAAATGTAAATTAAAGTAAATAAAAACAAATTAAATTCAGTGAATTTTCTTCGAGTCCAAAAAAATAAATGTTCTAACGTCGATTTATGTACTGATTAAGGATAAAATACATTTACCAATGTAAATGCAAGGAGGAATAACACGTGATTAATGATTTTTCTAGCTAATATAATGCGTGTTCTAGATGAGTTGACGTTGTAAATGAGCGTACACGCAACAATACGTCACGGCATTCCTTATTGCTGAAAAAATATGAAATAACTCAAATAGGTTTTTCAAGACTAACTCTATTAGTTCATTAGTTCAAGAAGCCTCTATACAGATTATAAGATAGAAAAAATTTTAGCCGAAAAATTCACCATCAAATAAATTTGTAAATAAACATGTCTTAAAAAATGCTAGGATGTGACATTTCCGATCGTTCCGTAACATGGCAGCTTTCGGCCGATCCCTATGAAATTCCAGTCCTTTCAGATCGGATTAGAATAGTCTTATCCTTTTAGCTTAAAAAACAATAAACTCATGCCATTTCCAATCGTCCAGTTATATTTGTATAATCTGTAAAAAGTCCATCATTCTTGCTTAAAAAAAAAGGAATGCTAATTCCGATCGTTCAGCTATATGACAGCTATTGGATATAGCAGGAAGGCTCCCGATCGACTACGATCGAGTACATTGGCTGTCGGCAGGAGCACTAGCTCAGCATTGCGATCCTGGGTCACAACAGTGTTGATTGAGCGAATGGTTTCGCAACGGAAACTGCACCGATGGAACGTGAGACTCATGCGGGTGAAACCTGCACGTCGAGCAACGGAAAGCTGAGCATCCGCGAGCGAAATGGCCATCCTCTAGACAAACAAAACAGCGACATCGTCGTACCGTTCCTCAATTGGCAAAGCACTGAACTTTGGACAAGAAGGAAACTTGTGCGCCGAAACACCACACAGGGCGCATAGAGCAGGACTGTCGTTAATAACCATGCACAAAGATCAGTACAAGATAAAACGATTGAACGATCTACCTCGGCCTACTTGGCCTACTTGTCTACAATTTCTGTAAAGTTTTACTGAACAAGCTAAACCTGCAATAGACACGTTTTGAACATAGAAACAGTTTTAGATAGCCATGACTTTTTGAAAATATGAGATTAAATACTCCAATTTAATTGACGAAAATATTGTTTAACCACCCATAATCAATTCAATAAAATTATTTAGTGTTTTTCCTTAAATCCAAAATTAAAACATGGTATGATCTACTGATTTCAATAAGAAAATAAAAATCTTCCATAGAAAAATGTTTGGGGAGAAATCATAGAAGAGCAAAAATTAACGTAGAAAATCTGAGATTTCAACTTTGGATGAGTATTCCAAAGATATGGTATCTGCTGGATACCATTTTTTAATTTTAGTTGGTACACAAACATTTCAAAAATGATATGTACTAGAAACAATGATGGTCATCGCCATTACACGGCCTAAATAGTTCAATATATGGTAAAATTTTATCAATTTCTTCTCTTAGGTGTACCGCGGAAACTGTGGGTGATAGAACCTATGTTTGTTCTGGACTTTGGTTCAGGGGAGTCTAATGGTTATGGAGCAGGTGGAATTATGCGTGGAAATTTTTTGCTGTTGGCCTATGTAATTCTGGCGCCAAAATTATATGTTATTGCTAATAATTTATTTGATTATATTTAATTATATTTGCATGTATTATACGTATGTACACACCTGGCCAAAATAATAAGTACACGCTCATAAGATTTCTTCTATGTCACGTAAATCTTTTTTGATAACCGTAACGAACCAATTCTAATTTCTTTTAGTTTTCTGGCATAATGTTGATTATAAAAATACTTAACATAAGAATATTTCACGAAATTTGTAGAATTTATGGTCGATTAAACCTAAAAAACATAAAAAAGGGTTGGTCAAAAAAATAAGTACAGCAATTCTTCAAAGCCTCTAACTTAAAAATAAAAAACATTTTCTCAATTTTTTTCTTTTTATAGTAATCTTATGCTAATACCCAGTATATCCCCCCATATTTTGTATAACTTTTGTTATCCGTTTCGGCATGCTGGGCATTTAATTTATGGCACGTTTCCAAACAACTCTCGTACCTTGTCTTTGCTGCAATTCTTCTATATTTTGAAATGTGTTTGTGCCAATCCGACGATTAAGCTCTCCCCATAGGTTATCTATTGGGTTTAAGTCTGCAGTTTGACTTGGCCACTTCATAATGTCCACCTTGTTTTCGGTGAACTAAGCCTTGACCAGCTTTGATGTGTGTTTTGGGTCGTTGTCCTGTAGAAAGACCCATCTCAAGGGCAGGTCTTCCTCAGCATTATGTCAGACAATATAATTTTATATCCAAATTGGGTCATAGTATCGGTAATCCGTAAATCGGGACGACTCCATGCCAAGAAAAACAGTCCCAAATCATAATGTTTCCGCTTCCGTGTTTAACGGTCTAGACCAGGGATGCCCAGCCCCATTGCTCTCGTTGCTCCTTTGTTGTTGGATTGCTCTGTCATATGGGTAGAGCAAAGTCATATACGTGTGCTGCTCCCAGCATAGGCAAGGCAAATTACAATAACAATTTTTCTTAGTTTAATAACACTTAAACAGTTTCAACACTTTTTTGGCATTTTGTTGTTGGATTGCCGAAAACTTTTCACTGCAAGAAATCACTTCTTGTTGAGGTTTTGGACAGAATGGTTGACTTTGGAACGATGAATTTTTTCTTTGCCGAAAATTTTCTTTGCGAGCAGCAATGTATTATATGTAATATAATAATAAGCGGAAACAAAAAATTTAATTTGGAAAGGCATTTTATTAAATGCTATGCTAAAGTATCTGCATCACATGCCGATATGGAAGCGCAGTACAAAAAACTTCTTAAGCAGTTTTAAAATTATCACTAACTAATTTAAATATAAATATAGACAATCTTTTGGATCAATTTTAAGTTAAAATGAAATTACTTATTTATATTTAAAATGTTTCATTTGCTTTATTTGTTTTGTTTTTAGTTAATTTTTATTATTAATTTTTTAATTTTTATAATTTTTATTTTTTTTCTGTTGAAAATGTTACAAAAATTTTTTTCAGTGATACGATAGAAAAAAAAAAAAAAACTATCGCTCATATGTATTTGTGCTTTTGTGCATAGGTATTGGAATTTGCTCTGTCATAAGCAGTGCTTGGGCACCCCTGGTCTAGACTAACGGTCTAAAGGTTATGGAGCAAGTGGAATTATGCGTGGAAATTTTTTGCTGTTGGCCTATGTAATTCTGGCGCCAAAATTATATGTTATTGCTAATAATTTATTTGATTATATTTAATTATATTTGTATGTATTATACGTATGTATGTTATAAATAGCAGGCCGGATATTTCGGATTTACATCCGGGTTTTTATTCGGGAGTCTTCTAGGGAATCTAGAAGTGTTGAGTTAGAGAACCGCCTTTGGAGAGTCGTATATTCAAGCAGAAGAGTTTTCCGTGGCTTAAGGACCTCCTATGTTTAAGTCCGGCGGCTACGCGAGGATAGAAAAGGAGCGATTGCGGTATAAGGCTATGCATATGCGAAACTAAAATATTATATATTACCATTATAATAGTGTTTTAATTGTAGTGGCAGCATGGCCCAAAAATATAATTTAATCAGTAGAAATCCAAAAAAAGTGATACTTACACTCTAGTTGATATATCAGGTGAGTCTCTAATTCTTCATAGTTAAATACCATTATATGATAGATATGATCTGCCACGTCGCTTAGATATTTACAAGTATCCTCGGTACCCCTTCGCATTTCTTTTGTGGCATCTTCAAATCCACGATCTAATAACTTGTTCGCCACAAGAGCTAATACCAGTCCAAAACTGTGGATAAACACTTATTAATATGTTAAAAAAAATATCACTGCTCACATCAAACAAAGTATTAGTAAAAACAAAAATATTTCGCAAAAGCAGCGTCGCCGAAAGTCTGTTGATGCTGTGCATGGTGGGCAACCTTGTTTACAACGCCTACAACAACAAAGACAACAGTAGCATACGCTAAATAAAAGAAAGATTTTTATATCATTATATGGCTTAATTCAGATCTTCACTTACGCAATAAAAGGGATGAGAATAATGAATACTAACAATAAAATAATTATAAAAAATAAGAGCCAGTACTTTGCTAGAAGATCCTCCCATTGATTTTGCTCAAACTTTGGCCCCAAGTGAAGGGTGTCTCCATCTTTTACCATTACGTATCCTGTAAGAGGGTTATAATATAATATGCTATAGATTGAAAATGTATTATTTTACCCTTACAGAGGGTATTATAATTTTGGTAATCTTGATCAGGATCACCTCTTGAGTCGATATAAGCCTATCCGTCTGTCCGTTTGTCGGTTTCTACGCAAACTAGTCTCTCAGTATTAGAGCTATTGAGTTAAAACTTTGTACACATCCTTCTTTTCCTTGCAGGTAGTATAGTCGGAACGGCCGGAATCGGCCGACTATATTCTATAGCTACAATATAACTAATTGATCGGAAATGCCAAAATTCTGCTCCACCTGAAGTTAGGTTCCTTTCTTGTTCCATTTATTTCTTCGCTTTTGTGCATATGTCGAACTACAATGGCTGAGGAGTAGAGGACGAAAGTTTCTACTCCTTCTACTGCGATATTTCCACGGCACGCAAGCTTCGAAAAATATGTTCAAGGTGACATACAAATTTTTTTAATGCGGAATATAGCGGATAACGAATAGCGGACAAATGTTGCCAGTATGTTGGCGGTTCGGACGAAGGTGGTATGTAAGAACAGGTTAAATACAAAGATTGACCGGACAAAGTGATTTTAATGCAAAGAAATTCAATTTCCCCAAACTCTTATGATTTTACCTCTTTAGAAGCGAGTTTGGAGTCTACAGAGATTAACACTCCTCCTCCCCTTCGCAGAGTTCTATAACATCTAAAAGGGTTACCTACTAGGAAAAACTTCGGAGCTTAAGATCTCCGGCTTTAACAAAGTTTCTGTAAATACAATAATGTGAGATGTGTAATGTGTGGGTGTGGTTCGAACTCCCTACGTTGTTAGCCAACTTCTACGGGCTATAGTTAAACAGAACCAAATTACAAGATCTACTGCAAGGTCCAGAGGATATACCTTGGGGACGTATGGATGGGAGTGAAGGGCGTGCACTTCTTGTGATCTTAGACTAAGCTCGACGGATGGGGGTGGTTCTTTTCACGTATCCATACTACACATCATCAAAATAAATTTAAGTGCACTAACTAGATGCAAATTAATAAAGAAAACCCGGATGATTGTCCTACTGACTCAAATCCAAAAGAAAACTAAGGAAAAAAATCACCTAAAAGGCAAACAGGCTCAGAAGAAAGAGAGCGAGAATGACTTTGATCAGTTGTAGGGTATTAGATTCATTAGATTCATTATACCCTATTCTTAACCCACCCGACCTTGGCGAGATCTACGACGTTTGATTCGCCCCATATCACAATCCTATGTGATACCTATGGTGGTTCCAGCATGGCTATTTGAAGTTTCGGTGGCGGATCTGTAATGGCCTTAAGCCTTCATGGAGTTCATAACACTCAAATTTAAATTGGAGCGAACTTGATTCATTTTTCCCAGTCGGGTATTTCTATCTAATATATAAAATTCTCGTGTCACAGTTTTCATTGCCATACTCCTCCGAAACGGCTTGACCGATTTTGATGAAATTTTTTGTGCTTATCCGGTATCTATGAGAATCGGCCAACATCTATTTTTCATCCCCCTAAATGTTAGGGGTAGTCCACCCCTAAATTTTTATTTTTATTTTTTAGACAACATTTTTAATTTCTCTTTTTTCTACAATAATAGTAGGCGCCGGTCATTGTTCTCTGCTCAGTTAATTTTATGTGACAAACCGATATTGTGTTTACTGAAAAATTGTGAAAAAAATTGGAAAAAATGTTAATTTGAAATTTTCTCACTTCTCAAATTTTGCGGGAAATTTTCGTACTTTGATTAATTACAATTTACGATGCCGAGGAGAAGACGGCCTGACTTAGGTCGTCGTAGTCAATAAAATGTGCGAAGAGCTACCTCAAGTGCTAACCGCACAGATCAAGAAAATAGTCGTATTGCTATGTCAGAATTGCGTTCTTTAGTGAGTGGCAATGTAGGAGATAGGCTTAGAATGCAACGAGTTCGTGCACATTAAACACATCAACAGCAAGCTAGACATAAGCTAGACAAGCTAGACTAAGCGAATCCGCAGACGCAGTGCTCCTGTGATTCTTGAACGAGCTGCATTCCACTATGATCCGGCAATTGATTATTGTGCCGACAAATCAGTAAAAATTGGGGATATGAAAACAATTTGTAAATATTGTAAGGCGTTAAAGTACACTGGTAAATCTACTGGATTATGTTGCGCTGAAGGCAAAGTAAAATTGCCACAATTGGTCCCACCACCAGATCCTTTACGCTCCTTAGTTTCTGGGATTGGAAATGATTCAAAGCACTTCTTGACCAACATTCAGAAATATAACAACTGTGTTCAGATGCCATCATTTGGTGCTACACATATTATACAAGCCAATTTCATGCCCACTTAAGGTATTATATAAAAATATTCAAGTTTATATTCAAATATATATATAGGAAATAATTAATGGCCAAATTTTGAAAAATCACAGATACAAGGACAATTTTATCACTTACTGGGAACTCTGATACCACTACCTGATGCAGATCATCAATTTTTACAAATTTATTTTATGGGCAATTCAGATGCGGAAATTTCCTGGGGCGAATAGATAGCTTTACAAATATGCTTGGTTCCGAACCGGGTCAGAAATGATTTGAACTCGGCCGATCGGAACTGTGAGCCATTATCGGTTAATATCGTCTCAGGAATTTCGGAAATCCGAAATGTGCTGAGACACTTAACTGATCAAATCTCTCTTTCTGTGATACTGTTTGGGGATACACTAGAAAATTACTGACTCGTAAAACTTCCGATAATATGTACATCCAGTAGGTCAAGAGCTAAAATTCTTTCAGCGTCTTGCGATTCCTAACCAGAATCTATTATTCGGACCTGATAAATCTGAAATTATTCAACTTGGAGAAGTCAAGTTACACACAACAGTCGCTTTGGTCGATCAGTCCAAGCTGCTGAACTGCAATCGCAATTCCTAAAGACGAACAGTTGGTGAATTCCATCGAAATTCAAGTTAAACAGATCTAATAGGTTTTACTAAAAAAATACTACTACGATATATCATTGTCTAATGGGTCAAGATGCCAAAAAACTCTAGCCTCTTGCAGTTCCACAAAAGACGATATGAAAAAAAGGAAACTGACTAGATAACTCTAACCAGGCCTCACCGTTTGAACTCCCTACGTTGTTAGCCAACTTCTAACGTGGGGGTGTACGGGCTGTAGTTAATCAGAACCAAATTGCAAGATCTACTGCAAGGTCCAGAGGATATACCTTTGGGACGTATGGATGGGAGTGAAGGGCGTGCACTTCTTGTGATCTTAGACTAAGCTCGACGGATGGGGGTGGTTCTTTTCACGTATCCATACTACACATCATCAAAATAAATTTAAGTGCACTAACTAGATGCAAATTAATAAAGAAAACCCGGATGATTGTCCTACTGACTCAAATCCAAAAGAAAACTAAGGAAAAAAATCACCTTACGAAGTTGGCTAACAACGTAGGGAGTTCGAACCACACCCACACATTACAAAATTGGCGCCCAAACGGTGAGGCCTGGTTAGAGTTATCTAGTCAGTTTCCTTTTTTTCATATCGTCTTTTGTGGAACTGCAAGAGGCTAGAGTTTTTTGGCATCTTGACCCATTAGACAATGATATATCGTAGTAGTATTTTTTTAGTAAAACCTATTAGATCTGTTTAACTTGAATTTCGATGGAATTCACCAACTGTTCGTCTTTAGGAATTGCGATTGCAGTTCAGCAGCTTGGACTGATCTACCAAAGCGACTGTTGTGTAACTTGACTTCTCCAAGTTGAATAATTTCAGATTTATCAGGTCCGAATAATAGATTCTGGTTAGGAATCGCAAGACGCTGAAAGAATTTTAGCTCTTGACCTACTGGATGTACATATTATCGGAAGTAATTTTCCGTATTAGTAATTTTATCAGTAATTTTCTAGTGTATCCCCAAACAGTATCAGAGAAAGAGAGATTTGATCAGCTAAGTGTTTCAGCACATTTCGGATTTCCGAAAAGCGCTATACGAATTTTGGTGGCGGATTGGTTTTATTTGGCGTATTTTTAATTTTGGAGTTTTGATAGTAATCTTTTTTATATTGAATAGATAATTTGACATTTTACCATGGCAGTACGACACAGCTTAGAGAATCCAGCAGAAAGCGTAGGAGAGCAGGAAACTATTTGTTCCACTTGTCGCGAACCTACGAGTTCAAACGATATGTTGGCTACGACTCCCTGTAATCATAAATTTCATTACAGCTGTTTAATGTCACTTTTACAAGTTAAATAAATTTGTCCCGTTTGCAGCAGTAGTTGCTCAGTGAACCGACTATCCCTTACTAACAATAACGTAACTGTTGAAATAAACGAGGCAGAGTCCTTAGGAGAAATGTTAGATCCCAGTCTTGAACCAATTAGAGCTAATCCATATAACAGAGGGAAAGGTGCTATAGCAAGAAAAGGAGTACAGGATTTACAATCCTGTAAGAAAAGAAAAGGAGTACAGAAATAACGGATTTAGTACAATCATGTATACAAGCTCAATAAAACAACATGTTGCAGAATATATCCCAATTATTAACTCATCGATAGAACAAGCTCTAAAAAGCAAAATGACTTCCCATAATATCGAGTCAACAGAACAGGACCAAAGGTTACCTAGCGTTCCCCGATGCTTTGACGATTACCAATCGCAATTACCACCCATTCAGAGAAATATCAGTCATCATAGTGAGACATCCGCCGGTAATTCTAGAACGTCCAGTATTTCCCCCGAAAAAGTCGCTAGCATTATACAAGGCTGGCGGATTAAATTCGACGGTGCGCGAAACGGCATGCAAGTCGAAGACTTCCTATATCGTATTCGCTCCCTTACAGCACAAAATTTAGGAGGCGACTATCAACTTTTGTGTGATCATTTGTACTTGTTGTTCGCAGGAAAGGCGAATGAATGGTTTTGGAAGTTTCATCGTTCTCGTCCTAATTTCTCTTGGCACACCTTCCAACAGGAATTTCGAGAAAAATTTCAGGAAGTGGACTCCGATATGGACATTTGGGACTTGATCAATGTTAGACGTCAGTCAGAACACGAACCATTCGAAGAATACCAGTTCGCTGTAGAAACTTTGTTAGGTAGACTAACGATTCCCATATCCGAACAATCTACCGTACGAATTCTTATCAGAAATGCAAAGATATCGTTACGTTACGAGTTGATGCATTTAGATATTAACACCCTTGCTAGATTACGTGAAGAAATTCGTACTCACGAGCAATTTCAAAAGCACGTCAAGGCCCAATCCTTGAAACCGAAGATACCAAATCGTTCCGTTTCAGAATTATTTGGCACTTCAGCAGATGAACTAGAAATGGAAGTAGACGAAATCCATAAGAGGAAGATGGTTTGCTGGAATTGTCAGAAGCCAGGTCATAGGTTCGACGATTGTATGGAGGTCCGATCAGTATTTTGTTATGGTTGCGGAGCCAAAGATGTTTATAAGCCAAAATGCTCTCGGTGTAACCCGTCGAAAAACCGTCAGCGGGATGCGCAGAACACCACCTATCTGACGCATCCTTAAAATCCAAACCAATAGTTAAAGAAAATTATTCTCAAACGGAATTTACAACACCTATTCCAGAGAATAACAAAGTTCAGGAAGAGGCAGAGCCCCTTTGCGCAGTCACCGAACATCACTCATTCGTACCTCTACACCTCCGATGGGAAAGCCGTTAACTTCAGATAGGCCCTTTCAAAAATTGTACATGGATTTATTAGGCCCGTATCCCAGATCCAAAAGTAGGAATATCGGCATACTAGTCATAGTAGATCATTATACTAAGTTCCATTTTTTACATCCGATCAAGAAGTTTACTTCGAGCCGGATTGGTCAATTTGTCGAAACTTCAGTATTTTATACCTTCGGTGTTCCTGAGACGATATTAACCGATAATGGCTCACAGTTCCGATCGGCCGAGTTCAAATCATTTCTGACCCGGTTCGGAACCAAGCATATTTGTAAAGCTATCTATTCGCCCCAGGCTAACGCAAGCGAACGCCTAGATAGGTCAGTTCTCGCCGCAATACGCGCATACATCGGCACAGATCATTCCAATTGGGATAGACATCCGCCGGAGATAAGCGGATCCCTTAGAGCCAATATCCATCAAAGTACTCGATTTTCGCCTTATTTAATGACCTTCGGTCAGAATATGGTCCTTCACGGGAAAGACTACGAACTGCTGAGAAATTTGAATCTTTTAAAAGACAATACGGAAATACAACGTACCAACGCCTTGCAGTGTATTCGAAATAAAGCTAAGAATAATATATCTTTGGCTCATGAAATAAACGCTAAGGTTTATAATTTAAGGACTAGATCAGTAGATTTTAAAAATGGTGAAGAAGTCCTTGCTCGCAATTTCGCACAAAGCAATGCCAGCAAGAAGTTTAACGCTAAACTAGCACCTCTCTTTATTAAAGCTAAAGTGAACAGGATCGGCCAACATCTATTTTTCATCCCCCTAAATGTTAGGGGTAGTCCACCCCTAAATTTTTATTTTTATTTTTTAGACAAAATTTTTAATTTATCTTTTTTCTACAATAATATTAGGCGCCGGTCATTGTTCTCTGCTCAGTTAATTTTATGTGACAAACCGATATTGTGTTTACTGAAAAATTGTGAAAAAAATTGGAAAAAATGTTATTTTGAAATTTTCTCACTTCTCAAATTTTGCGGGAAATTTTCTCACTTTGATTAATTACAATTTACGATGCCGAGGAGAAGACGGCCTGACTTAGGTCGTCGTAGTCAATTAAATGTGCGAAGAGCTACCTCAAGTGCTAACCGCACAGATCAAGAAAATAGTCGTATTGCTATGTCAGAATTGCGTTCTTTAGTGAGTGGCAATGTAGGAGATAGGCTTAGAATGCAACGAGCAAGCTAGACATAATGAAACTAAGCGAATCCGCACACGCAGTGCTCCTGTGATTCTTGAACGAGCTGCATTCCACTATGATCCGGCAATTGATTATTGTGCCGACAAATCAGTAAAAATTGGGGATATGAAAACAATTTGTAAATATTGTAAGGCGTTAAAGTACACTGGTAAATCTACTGGATTATGTTGCGCTGAAGGCAAAGTAAAATTGCCACAATTGGTCCCACCACCAGATCCTTTACGCTCCTTAGTTTCTGGGATTGGAAATGATTCAAAGCACTTCTTGACCAACATTCAGAAATATAACAACTGTGTTCAGATGCCATCATTTGGTGCTACACATATTATACAAGCCAATTTCATGCCCACTTTTAAGGTATTATATAAAAATATTCAAGTTTATATTCAAATATATATATAGGAAATAATTAATGGCCAAATTTTGAAAAATCACAGATACAAGGACAATTTTATCACTTACTGGGAACTCTGATACCACTACCTGATGCAGATCATCAATTTTTACAAATTTATTTTATGGGCAATTCAGATGCGGAAATTAATATTCGTTGTGCTCACAAACCAACAGTAAAGAGAACCATTGTCCAACAATTACAAATGTTTCTTCATCAGAATAACAATTTAGTAAACATGATCAAAATAGCATTGGATCGGATGCCATCTGATAGCCATAATACTGGAAGACTGGCTGTGAAAAGACTGATGAATAACGTCATTGAGACAACAATCATAAAAGGAAAATACAAAGGAGAGGATGTCTTGATCCCGCGGATACCAATGATTCCAACGGACACACCATTCGATTTTAAACGCTTACAATTTCCAGTACGTCTGGATTTTGCGATGACTATAAATAAATCGGAAGGACAATCGTTAGAAGTTTGTGAAATCAACTTGGAGTTTCCCTATTTCGCGCATGAACAATTAGACGTCGCGTGTTCGGGCGTCGGAAAACCGTCTTCTTTGTTCCACCACAAAATAAAACAAAAAATATAGTTTATGAGAAAGCTTTTAATTAATTAACACACTGTATTTTAACAGTGTGTGTCTGTGAATATCAAATTTAAATTTTATAAATAGCCAGTATTTCAGGAAAACTCTTTATAAGTAAGCAACATGATGTATACATGTATACATACATGTATATATACATGTATGTACATGTATAAAATAAGAGGGTACTCTTTAATTTTTGGGATTGAAAATGATTAAAATGATAGCTCCGCGAAACTTAATTTTAGCTATCTTCAGTTCTTACTGTATCAGATAATTTTTTTAAGTTTGAAAACTTTTAAGTTTTGTCACAAAAGAAGATTCTGAACGCAACAAAAAATAAACAACAGCTGGCAGTACGAAGTCTGCCGGGACAGCTAGTTTCATTATAAAATTCTCCTTAACAGCTACTTTATATAATTTCATTAGAATTCATATTAAAATATATGTATACATAAATTTATATTTAGATATAAAGAAGAGATTTAAAAATATTAGGTTAAATTCAATAAATCAGTTTAACTACGTTTGGGATTAATGTAGTAATTAAATTAGGAATTAGAAAATTTGCGATTTCATTAATTAAAATTATTCATGTAATTATTAATCCAAAATTATTCAATTCATGCCTTGCTAAAATTTACTGTTTGCGTCGCAAAACTATTCGGTGATAAGCTTTTAAGCTTTTCAAGGTCTATCTTATGACCGCTCTTCGCATGCGTGCCCTGTTGGAAATCCACACACTACAGATGCAAAAAATGAACTATCAGAATACAGTTTGGGGAGTTTACTACGTAACAGAATACAGTTTGTGGAGTTTACTACGTAATCCTCTAGAATTCTGATAGGGAAGTGTTAGTAAAGACATTAGTTTTTTGAAACTGAGGAAGATGAGGTGGAAGGTTGGTAACATGTGGGAGTTTTACACCCACAGGAGGTTTGAATACTATTTTTTTCACCGTACTAGGCCAAAAGCTGGCGGAACAAATCGTCTTGAACACCTGCAAGGGCACACGTATTTTGAAAGATGACAAGTGTATGAATATTTAAATTTTGTAACATCAACAACCTTTATGTCGACTTTTGTTTTGGCTTTGATGTAAGCCGAGAAATCCATCTCAGAAGGTAAGACGGGAAACAAAAATGTGTTTCGATGGTGGGATCACCTGCAAGGGTTTTGGTGCCGCCGTAACTAATACAGCGGCATCAGTACCTACTGGGGGTCCGGACGGTTGCTTACCCTGTTTGGTGACTGTTACAGAGGTTTGAATTATTGGGTCTGGCATCATTTGAGGCGATGCCACAGAGGACATATCGGACAATTGCTCATTAATTCTGAGATATTCGGAAGCCGAATTTTTCATCCGAAACTTTGGCCGTGAACCCGGCACACTTAGCATGTGAAACGTTTTCACAAAGCCAGCAGTGGATGGTGGGCTGGGAAGAGGAGATTGTCTTATTACAAGATTTCAGCGCATAGACAAGTTTAAATTCCATAAATAAATATTAAAGACAAGCTGTACCCTGCCACGCTTCTCTGTGGCGTATTGTGGTTGGACGATCAAGAAATGATGAACGCGACAGACACGCTTTTTTGTGTGTCTTGGTACATTCATCCCAAACAATGAGCTTACATGCTCGCAGTTCTTTTCCCATACCTGATGTTGAAGTACATTTGAAGAAATTTATGTTCACTGCCTGGGAACGGGAGCAGGGCGCCAGCTTTGTGATATATTTTCCCTTTGATTTTGAAAGTTGGCATGAATTCGTCAGTTACAATTTACGAACCAAATGACGTCATTTGGAAGCAAGAATTATATTTCCTAATATTTAATAGGAAATGCTTCGATTCAGCAGTGGTTCCAGCAAGCAGAGTTCGTAGTGGCTCTGGTGGTGTTTCAAGTTGACGTAATTTGATTTTCCCGCCAGAACAACACATTTCTTTCGTTTCATTATTGAACTTCAGAGCCTGGCAGCAAGTGCAGACATGGCTCATCTGGCCAATGTCGACATGGCGACTGGAGCTATAATCAACAGCTTTATCATATCGAAATGCAAGAAATTTCTGATTTCGATCTACTGTTATCTGTGCCCGGAATTCAACAGACCTTGCCCTATCGTGTTCATGTCTTTGCGAGCGAATTAAATCTATTGCTGTTGATCTTCAAGCCTGACTCCGCGCCTTTCTGCTGCTTCCATGATAACGACAATTACATAGCTGTCATTTGCGTTTTGTTATTCCAAGTCTGATTCTTTTTTGTTATACCACGTTTTATAGTGACTGACGTTTCATGTCAAGTCACACGGGAACGCTGTCGAACGCGATAAAAAGTATCCTATGTCCGTCTCCTGGCTCTAAGCTACCTCCCTACTAATTTTCAGCCAAATCTGTTCTGCCGTTCTTGAGTTATAAGTAGTGTAACTAACACAACTTTCTTTTATATATATAGATTATTAAAAATTAAATAATTTATTAATATTATTTGTTTTTATCATTGAGGAACCTTGAACCACTGTACCGAAAGGGGGAGATTAAAGAGAGCAGTTAGTGCGATTTAGTGAAATGCAAAGAATAGAGATAAGAATCTCTATTAAGCGAGAATAGCAATAGAATAGAAACAACACCGTAAAAGATGAAAAAGCAGAGCAGGGCTATGTTTGGAAGAAAAATTCTTATTTTACCTCTAAATATATCACTGCACACGGGAAGCGATACGGATCTAAAAATTGCATGTCTTTATTTTTTTTGATGTGAATATGAATAAACACCAATTAAGGAAAGCTCATTACAAATTAATAATAAGCAGAGCAGGGCTTTGTTTGGAAGGAAAATTAATCAAATTATTATTTTACCTCCAAATATATCACTGCACACCCGAAGCGATACGGATCTAAAAATTGCAATTTGTTTTTTTGTTTGTTTTTTTTTTATGTGTATATGAATAAACACCGAATGTTTATGGTAAGCTTATTACAAATTTTATAAAAACGAAAACGCATAACTGATTGATAGTAAATGCCATAGCTTTGGCATTTTTCAAGTTACAGGTTTGAGACCTCCACACATGTTATATTTGGCAAAATATCTGATCTACAAAATTTCATAAGGATCGGCCTACTATATCCTATAGTTGTCAAAGAACGATCGGGATCGGCATAACTTTGGTGATTTTTAACTTAGAAAGAAGGGACTTGGTACAGATTCCATTTTGGGAAATGTAATACGATTTGTCAAATTTCATATAGCCGACTATATCTTATAACTGCTATATAACTGAACGATAGCAAATGGCAATACCTTACAATTTTTTAAGATGCTTGGTACTGATTCCACCGTTTTGTTAAAAAATTTATTTGATGGTGAAATTCTTAAAGGGATCGGCCAACTATATACGATCCGATACAGATATAATAATATAAGCTTCTACCTAACTTTAAGGGTATATCAACTTCGTCCCCGCCCGAACTTAGCTTCCCTTTCTTGTTGCTTTAACATTTAATCTTCTTTTTAAACCACAAGTCGTCAAAGTTAAATTAAGGGTCGTGGAATTAAGTTTCTGTTTATTATTCTTAATTTTTTTTTAAATTATTATTTTTTAATAAAGTAGCGAAAGCGATGCAATTCGAATAATAATCGAATAGTTCTGATAGTCGAGGCACTGAGTATCCAAAAAATAGCTGGTCGCCAATGACAATGACAACGAAAACAATATACCCAACCAAGTTGAAGGGTAGCGCGTCACTTGGCGTTCCGTTAAACAAAATGCCCCAGCAGCGGATAACGAAAGGAGGCAAAAACGATAAGTTCACCGCTGCATCTTTTTGTAAGCACACCAAATTATTTATGCACAAAATATATAAAATAATTTTTGGCTGCACTTTATCTATTTTATTTGGCAAATATCGGCGACAGTGATTTTGGAATAATTTGATGATGTATTTGAATATTCACTTTAGCTCTACTATTTTGAAGTACGTATGCGCCACGGACTTTAAATTGTTTTGTTTATTGTTTTTAAAGTTAACAGCACTACCGTCGCGACTCTTATTTTATTTTTTTTTTAATATTGTTTTTTTATTTTATATATATTTTTTATGTGTTACTGTAACTAGTTGCTTTAACTATTAAATTTTAATAAACAAACTCTTCTTTGATTTCGGCTAAAAAAAAATTCGCTCTGATAGCCGACGAAAAATACATTCCCTCGAGCTGTTAAAATTATCGGGTCTGACTTTTACGTGGATGACATGTTAATGGGTGTTGGTTGCGTGGAAGAGCTAAAGACACTTAAGTCTAGTATCACTTAACTTATCTGATTTACCTCAGGTTCTTCAAAACGCTGGATTTGAATTAAATTGAGTAAGTGGTTTTCAAACTCGCGTGAAGTTAATGCATCCGAGAGCAGCGTTTAGCCAATACCACTTTCGGACTCAGAGCTGACTAAAGCATTAGGAATCGCTTGGGTTCCCGAAGATTATGTATTTGAATTGGAAATTGATACATCAGTCATGGGTCTAAGGGCATCAAAGCTATTCGTCTATTCGCTATTCTTATTAAAGGAAAGATCCTGTTGCTATTAAAGGAAAGATCGAAATAGAGTAGCTGAGATTCAAGAGTGGTCCGAGGATAGAACGTGGCAGCATGTACCATCTAAACAGATATCGTGTCAAGAGGTGGAGACGTAAAGGAGACGGTGGAATCGATCTGGTTTACAGGTCCATCGTTTTTAACGGAGCCGGAAGATAAGTGGCTAACGAGTCCCCGGTTTGATCCGTCACCAGAGGTGTTGCAGATGGAAGTAAAAAAGAATGCGGTCGGATTAAGTGATAGAAGGATTTTCCTCTCACTTAAAACTGCTGACAGTGTTAGCGTTAACTTAGCGTTACCACCACCAACAGAAAGTCCTCCTCCAGCGTTAAAGAATTGGAATTGGTCAATCTAATCAACAGCCGGTCTCTAGCCTGAATTGCCAAAAAGAAATATTAGAGTCAATAGACAAAAACTTGAAAAAATTCTGGTCGTTGGAAGAAGTTCCATCTTTTAAAAAGATGTTGTCGCCAGAACATGAGCTATGTGAGGAACATTATCGGAAGACTACAAGAATACTGCCTTCAGGTCGATTTGAAGTTAAACTTCCATTTAAGTCGGATCCAAGCGTTTTGGGCAATTCATTCGAGATAGATATGTTAATTGGAGCTGAGTCATTTTTCGAACTTTTGTCCGTTGGCCAAATAAAGCAAGGTCCGAACCATCCCATACTGCAAAAAATGCTTCTTGGATGGATAGTATCAGGAAAATACATGGCAAATTCCTCAACTCCTCAACAATCGGTCTCTAGCCTGAATTGCCAGGAAGAAATATTAGAATCGATAGATCCCAATTTGAAAAAATTCTGTTCATTGGAAGAAGTTCCATCTTCTAAAAAGATTTTGTCGCCAGAACAGGAGTTGTGTGAGGAACATAATCAAAAGACTACAAGAATACTGCCTTCAGGTCGAATCGAAGTCAGACTTCCATTTAAGTCGGATCCAAGCGTTTTGCGCAACTCATTCGAGAAAGCCAAAAGCCGTTTTTTGTCGCTCGAGAGAAGATTATCTATAGATCCGAACTTAAAGAAAATGTATTTGGAATTTATGGAAGAATACGAATCCCTAGGCCATATGTCCCCTACAAGCAATGACGTTCTTGCTTCTCCACACTACGTTATTCCCCACCAGTGTGTCTTACGGGCGCAAAGTACAACGACCAAACTTCGAGTCGTTTTCGATGCGTCCTGCAAGACATCCACACAAAAGTGTTTAAATGAGTTGTTGATGGTGGGTCCAACAATTCAGGAAGAGCTTTACTCAACTCTTCTTATATTTCGGCTAAACAAATTCGCTCTGGTAGCCGACATAAAAAAGATGTATCGTCAAGTGATGGTAAATGAAGCAGATCGACGATACAAGTTGATAGTGTGGAGAAAAGACCCGTCTGAGTCCTTGAAATTGTGCAAGCTCAACACCGTTACTTATGGCACTGCACCAGCCCAGTGTTTGAAGAGGTTGAGTGAATCCGCGAAAAATACATTCCCTCGAGCTGCTAAAGTTATTGGGTCTGACTTTTACGTCGACGACATGTTAACGGGTGCTGGTTGCGTGGAGGAGCTAAAGACAATTAAGTCTGAATTAACTCAGGTTCTTCAAAACGCTGGGTTTTAATTGAGCAAGTGGTTTTCAAACTCGCCTGAAGTTACTGCATCCGAGAGCACAGTTAAGCCAACACTTTCGGTCTCAGAGCTGACAAAAACACTAGGAAGCGTTTGGGTTCCTAAAGATGACGTGTTTAAATTCGAAATTGATATGTCAGTCATGGGTCAATGGGCGACTAAGCGGAATATTCTTTCGGTGACATCAAAACTTTTCGACCCCCTTGGCTTATTAAGCCCGATCCTTATTAATGGAAAGATCCTGTTGCAGGAACTTTGGCTTAATAAGCTAGACTGGGATGAATCGATTCCACTGAACTTGGAAACCGCGTGGAACAAAATTCAGCTTGCCTTGTCACAGTTAGAAGATATCTCAGTACCGAGATTTGTGATGAGTGAGCCATTGTCACCAATTGAAATTCATGCCTTTTCTGACGCATCGATGAGAGCCTATGGAGCCTGCGTCTATATCCGTTGCAAATCTGCAGAAGGTAGTAAAGTCTCATTGTTGACAGCAAAGTCGAAAGTAGCGCCGCTCAAGACAAAGACGCTCCCCCGTCTTGAGTTATGTGCCGCTCACCTTATCGCGGACCTCTGTCGCAAAATAAAACCTCTTATACCACGAGCACTAGTGAGTCTCTTGCGACAGCGCGTTTGGATAGTAAACGCGCAGGAAGTCTGCAGTCAGATAGTGCGGTCATGCATACGCTGTTTTTAATGCAAGCCTCATCTGATGACTCAAATCATGGGAGATTTACCCTTAGATCGAGTTCGTGCTCTCCGCACATTTTCCATATGTGGCGTGGATTTCTGTGGCCCTATTGAGACGACATTGAAAATTCATGGTAGGCCACCATACAAGTCCTACATTGCGCTGTTTGTTTATTTTGCGTCTAAAGCAGTACATTTAGAAGTAGTTTCCGATTTGTCAACTGATTCCTTTCTATTAGCTTTTCAAAGGTTCATTGGGCGCCGAGGATGTCCGCAGATCGTGCACTGCGACAACGCGACGAACTTCGTCGGAGCGAGTCGCCACTTCGCGGCACTGCGGCACCAGATCGAGAGCGAAGCGGACGAACTGCGGCAATACGCATCAAGAAAAGGATGCGTATTTGCGTTCATACCGCACATGGGCGAACTATGGGAGGCAGGTGTGAAGTCTGCAAAGCACCTACTTCTACGAGCGGTGGGCAGCGCGAAGTTGACCGCAGAGGAGCTGACCGTCCTCGTTGGAGTCGAGGCCATCCTGAACTCGAGACCCCTGGGCCCCCTCAGTCAGGGCCCAAGCGACGGCGAGGCATTGACTCCCGGGCACCTGTTGACAGGCGGGCCGCTCATCGCCCCACTAGCACCGCGGACCCCTCGTCAATCAAGCAAACGTTTTGTCAGCGTTGGTCCCGGGAGTACGTTTTGGTCCTACAGGCGCGGTCAAAGTGGCAGCGGGAGCAGGAGGACGCCAGGAAGGGCGATCTGGTCCTGGTCGCCGAGGACAACCAGCCGCCCCAGCAGTGGATCCCCGCCAGGGTCGTCGAGACTCACGCCGGCGCGGACGGAAGGGTCAGGGTCGCCGACGTCAGGACGAGTAGAGGAGCAGTATTTCGGAGAGCAGTCCACATGCTGGCAAGGTTTAAAATAGTTGAAGCCTAAGGAAGGCCTTCAACGGGGCCGGTGTATAATTAGATGTAGATATTTAAGTGGAATTGTATGAAGTCTAGTATAAGTTAGTTTAGGGCGGAGCGGGAGCGCAAGTGAAACTCTCACTTGCGCTCTCCCATGAATTCGCCCCGCTTCGCCGCATTAGATAAGCTAGGCTTAAGTTGTTGCTGATTGAATATAATCGAATTTATAACGTCGAAGAGTGCACGCATTTTCGTTTTCGTTCGTTTTTTTGCAATTTAATTTTCTACAGCCACATTTTTTCCTTTCGTGTGTTTTCGCGAAGAGATAAAATAATCTCAAACAATTATTACTAATTAATTCTCTCAATATAACTAGCCCCAGCGGTCCACTAATATGCCGTTATCAGCTGTTCCATATCCTTTGATTCTTCCAGATTCGCATGCGCTTTATTGTTCTTTTGTAGCGCATGCACTTTGGGAGCTTTGGTGGAGCTTAGGCACTTTAGGCATTTGTATATTCGGCTGTAAATTACTTGTTTGGATCGGCCACTGCAGTTGTTTTTGGTGTTAAATTGACAAATAATAAATTATACTATTGAATTATAAATTGAACCTCGTTTTATTAATTATGCCGCTATAAAAACGCCGATAAGCTATCAATATGCATCAGCATGTCGCAATTTACAAACCCACTAACCTATTAGCAATAAGCATAAACAATATCCAACATAATAACCCAGGACTAGTTGACGGCGCCTGAAGCAGAAATCAGCATTATCAGCGGGAAGAATGACCGACTGACCTAAGCAAGCAAAAAACAAGCAATGCATGAACAAGCGATCTGAGTCAGAACTTTTATAGGTTCTTTTCACTACGACTCCGGGACCTACCGTTATGCCCGCGAGTTCAAGTTCGACGTAGTGGCCGCATAACGCTCTACGGACGAACCTTTGGTGATCCCGACGTGATCCTTTGCTATAGGATCAGACCCTGAAAACAAGCCACACGGCCTTTGGATGGCTAATAAGAAACTTCACAAAAGACGCCGCAGAGCGAAAGCTCAAGGAAGGATACTTCGACGAGAGACTCTAACAACTCACTCACACATGGACCCAGTTTAAGAAGAATGATGCCAAGCTCCATGAGCTGGCACTGAGATCGGAAAATGAGTATTTTACAAAGGCCAAAGCGCTAGAAGCCATATTTCCGCAGAATAAACGTATTTATGTATACGAAAGCGTACGCATCCATCGAAGAGGTTTCGTTGAATGCTGGGCCCAACGTTCAGGATGCTGTTTAAAGATTGACCAGAAGAATCTTGGAATGAACCGTCAAAAACTAGTCGTAGTTTCTTTCTAAGTACAGGGTAATGTGGGATGTAGAATACGGTTCAATTGGCGCATGTGACCCAGGAAATATACTCTTGCATGAATTGTACATACCGTCCGTGTAGATTTGTGTCTCTATGTAGACGGCGCTCCACAGAAGCATATAGTTGGGTTGCTCCCTGCAGAGTGTTAGTGAATTGTGGATCTGCATCCTTCAATGGAAGCTCTACGGTGTATCTTCCCTTGGAGTCGCGTGAGTGCGTGGTTTGAAAATTCTCTTCAACCTTAACATTTTCAGGATTATGGTGAGTGGTGATTTGGGAGTCCTCGATTTCCCAAAACCTTTGTAGAGTAGCATGGATATCGACTGTAGACAAAAATGACGTGGTGATTGATGGATTTTGATACACAATCGATGTAATACTACTTACTACTACTTACTTAATACTTACTTACTAATCTGATCTAATCATTGGTCATCAGCAGGTCGCAATACACAATAATCAGACCCACTAACCTATTGGAAATAATTAACAATAAGCATAAAACTATTTCCAACCTAATAACCCAGCACTAATAGACGGCGCCAGAAGCAGAAATCAGCATCATCAGCGGGAAGAATGACCGACTGACCGAAGCAAGCAAAACCCAAGCAAAAAACAAGCACTGCATGAACAAGCAACGTGAGTCAGAAGACTCAGAGGTGGGTGACCCTGGCATTAATATTGGTTTTAGCACGTCCATAGCATTGACCTTTCTTAGATTTAATTATGTATAATTTAGCATTTTATATAAGAATTGTTCTTCTGAAATAAAGATAGTTGCGAATACAGAGTAGATCGGTTCGTTAGTCAGTGTCAAGGTACGGCACTTAAAACCAACCTACTTCTAGGGATCCTGTGTAAAACGGACCACAAGTAGGACTCTCTTAAAGCTATCTATTTCGCGTGGCTCCAGTGTAAACGGACCATAAGTAGAACTTTCATCATCGAACCTACTTCGAGTGGCTCCTGTGTCTTCACAGTATCTAATCGACTTCAAGTTTTGCTCCCGTGAAACGGACCACAAGTAGAACCAGCGGCATACAAGTCTACTTCGAGTGTTCAAATGAGAGATTAGTAAAAATCATGATTGTGCAAAAAATACATGCGTAGTAAAAACACACATGAAAGTCTTGAGTGTTTTCATAAACACCTGGAAGTCTACTGCCATGGTCTGTTGCCATGGTTTCACTTTGGCAACGAAATTGGTTGTGAAAAATAAATATTGTTGACAACTGGGCGGAGGTCAACAATATAAAAGATGAGACGCCAGCGGCACCTGTCCTAAAAGTAAATTTTCAGATCAGAATTAAAAACTTTAGTGGCGTTGCTAGAGGGCTTTGAGAGGGTTTTTAAGGAGCTATAAACTTGTGAATCTCCCTCAAATTGCATCGTTGTTTCTTCAATTGCAAAAATTTGTGAATTATGCGAACCTCAATTTACATCCTTTTCATCAATAGCTAATTTAAAAGAAAATATTTTGATTCACATTAACGCGATTTGAATGGAAAATTTAAGCATTTGGCACAAAGTCGCCATTTTCCTCCTCAGTGGAACGAAGTTTCTTATGGCACGGTATGAGTTTGGCGGAGGAGGGCTAGACGAGAAAAACCGTAACGTAACTCACTCTCCTCACATATTTTGAAATTGTAATTCATATCTTCAGTTTTCTTTGTCAATCTTACCAATTTTCAATTTCGATTTTCAAATTCAATTTTGATTTGCAATTTTCAGTTTCAATTTTCAAATTCTATTTCCAATTTCCAAATTCATTTAAAAGTTTAAGTTTTAATTTTCAAATTCAATTTTGAAAATTCAATTTCATATTTCACTTTCAATTTTCAATTTAAAGTTTCAATTTAAATTTTCATTTTACACTTTGTATTTTCAATTTAAATTTTCAATTTCAATTAAAAAAAAAAAAAAAACGAATTACAAAATATTATCAGATTAACAACAGTGGAGAAGACCAAATTTTTCGGTTTCACGCCAAACTATGATTTTTAAAAACATCACACGAATATATACCGCACAAAAAAACTTCCTCTCTTTATCTTAAAGCGGAAGAACGTGTTTTTTTTGTGCGCAATGCGTTTTATAAAATTTGTAATAAGCTTACCATAATTGATGTTTATTCATATTCACATAAAAAAAAATTACAATTTTTCGATCCGTATCGCTTCGCGTGTGCAGTGATATATTTGGAGGTAAAATAATAATTTGTTTAAGTTTCCTTCCAAACATAGCCCTGCTCTGCTTCTTCATCTCCTACGGTGTTGCTTCTATTCTATTGCTTCTACTCTCGCTCAATAGAGATTCTTATCTCTATTTCTTTGAATCTTACTAACTTGCACTAGCTGCTCTCTTTAATCTACCCCTTTCGTTTCCTTGGTACAGTGGTTCAAGGTTCCTCAATAATAAAATCAAATAATATTAATAAATTAATTATTAATTTTTTTTAATAATTTTTAATAAATTAATTATTTAATTTTTAATAATTTTTAATAAATTAATTATTTAATTTTTAATAATTTTTAATAAATAAATTATTTAAATTTTTAATAATTATGGATTTAAATTGGACTGCGCTTTGAAGTCTTGAAATAAGACATTCTCGTCTTCCCAGCCTACCATCCATTCCTGACTCTGTGAAAACGTTTTACAAGGTAAGTGTGTCGGGTTCACGGCCTCAGTTTCGGATGCAATCTAACGTAGGTCGTATTACGTATTTTGCTGTGACGGTTGTCGTGCTGTTCAGGACAAAATGAGATCGTTCATGAGGCAGACTAAAAGCGGTTTCAAGGAGTTTATTCGCGGTTTTCGTAAAATCAATGACCAACTCTGTGCGCTCGATACACAGTTTAGTAGTCTTCAACTACTAAATGAGTCTCCAAAGCGTAAGAAATCCGCTTTTAGTGATGTGCTTGGGTCGAATAATCTTCAGCCTGCTCAGCCGACAATTATGCAGCCGCTTATATCTCTGGCCACCCCAAGGGACGGACCTGAGAAAAATTCGGCTTCCGAATGTCTCGGAATCAATGAGCAATTGTCTGATATGTCCTCTGTGGCATCGCTTCAAGTGATCCCAGACCCAATAATTCAAACCCCTGTAACAGTCACCAAACAGGGCAATCAACCGTCCGGACCCCCGGTACGTACTGATGCCGCAGTATTAGTTACGGCGGCACCAAAACCCTTGCAGGTGATCTTACCATCGAAATACATTTTTGTTTCCCGGCTTGCCCCTGACACTTCGGAGATTGATATCTCGGCTTACATCAAAGCCAAAGCAAAAGCCGACATAAAGGTGGTGGATATTACAAAATTAAAATATTCATACACCAGGCACACGTCATCTTTCTAAATACGTCAGGATATTACAAAATTAAAATATTCATACACCAGGCACACGTCATCTTTCACGTCACGCATACGCGGACGGAAGGGTCAGGATCGCCGACGTCAGGACGAGTAGAGGAGCAATATTTAGGAGAGCAGTCCACAAGCTGGCGAGGTTGCCAGTAGTTGAAGCCTAAGGAAGGACTTCAACGGGGCCGATGTATAATTAATGTAGATAATTAAGTGGAATTTTATGAAGTCTAGTATAAGTTTGTTTAGGGCGGAGCGGGCTCGCAAGTAAAGCTCTCACTTGCGCTCTCCCATGAATTCGCCCCGCTTCGCAGCACTAGATAAGCTAGGCTTAAGTTTTTGTTGATATGAATATAATCGAATTTATAACGTTGAAAAGAGTGCACGCATTTGTCGTTTTCGTTCGTTTTTTTTGCAATAATTTAATTTTTCAGCCACCTTTTTGTCTTTCGGTTTTTTCGCGACGAGATAAACTAATCTCAGTAAACACACCTATACAACATATTTTCGTCACCAAAATTAATATAAGATATTTTGGGTTTCGCTTTTTACTTTATTATACCCTTGCAGAGGTTAGGTTAGCAGATGGTATTACAATTTTGGTCATGATTTAAATAATCACGTTTTAACTGATATCATATAAAAAACCTCTTGACAATGTAGATAATGTAGATAATTAAGTGGAATTTCATGCTAAGCGCAAAATATCTGATATCAATTTTTGTGACGAAAAAATGCAAACTAAAACAAGAAAGGAAAGCTAACTTCGCGCGGAGCCGAAATTTATATACCCTTGCAGTTGAGTCGCAATCCGCTAGGTGGAACCACGAATCTTATATTATTAGATTTATAGCGGATCGTATATAGTTGACCAATCCTTATGAAATTTGGCAAATCGAATTATTTTGCCAAAAGAGGAATCCATTGAAACTCCCATCCTTCTAACTTAAAAAACAACGAAGTTATAGGATATAGTCGGCCAATCCTTATGAAATTCGACAAATCAGATTGTTTTTCCCAAAATAGAATCTGTACCAAATCCCATCTTTCTAACTAAAAACACCAAAGTTATGCCAATTTCGATCGCTTTAATAGTTTTTCTGAATTAATCTGAATTAATTCTGAAGTAACTTCAAAACGCTGGGTATGAATTGAGTAAGTTGTTTTCAAACTCGCCTGAAACACTTTCGGACTCAGAGCTGACTGAAGCATTAGGAATCGCTTGGGTTCTCAAAGATGACGTGTTTAAAATTGAAATTGATACATCAGTCATGGGTCAGAGGCCACTAAGCGGAATATTTTTTCGGGGACATCAAAGCTATTGGACCCCCTTGGCTTATTAAGCCCAATCCTTATTAAAGGAAAGATCCAATTCCTGTGGCTTAATAAGCTAGATTGGAATGAGTCGATTCCACTCCACTGAGTCAGGGTGAAAAAAAATTTAACGTTCTTATCAAATAGTTAAAAGCTTGTTAGTTGGTACATGTTAGTTGCTGATGCAACTCTTTTGCAAGAGGTTGAGACGTATAGAAGACGGTAGAAGCGATCTGGTTTACAGGTCCATCGTTCCATCCGGAACCAAAAGGTTCCGGACTTTTGTAGAAGGCATGAGGGGACATCAGCGGGGGCAGAAGAACCAGCACGGCTGCGCGCACGGAAGAGGGAGAAAGAGAAATCACCGGAACGTAACGATCCCGGACGGTCTGTCGCGGCAGTGCTCGAATATCATAGGAGAGAGCGGGGAACGTAGCGGCCCGCGACAGCGCAGCTCTGTTTAAAAAATGCAGAAACATAGAAATGCATTTGGAAGGCCCATAGGGGGAGCGCAGGGGTATCTGGAAGAAGTTCAGTGACCTGCATAATAACAATATGAATCGGATGCCCAAGCTTAAAGGCTTAACGGCGAGAACAGAGGAATGAAGGATAACGGCAGGAAGCAAGAGTTGCAAGGATTAACGGGCGGCTATACTCGAGTCATCTAACATGGATAAGTGAAGGAGCAAGTGGGAAAAAGATCAAGGATCTGCGGCGGAACTGAAGCCCACGGGGTCGAGTCAGGTTGGTTTATTCCCGGACACGACAGGTATCCTGGTGTCATAGCGATAGCGACGAATCGGCCTGGCGTATGCCTTGTCAATTCCTGACCGTTACGTCTAGGTCTAGGTGTGTAGGTGTTTCCTGTATAGCGAGAGGTAGCCAGCTGGGGAACTAAAGCATAACATTGGAAACAAACAGGGACACCCCGGTGAAGTTTAAAGACCCCTGATCCAGGCGCTGGGGCTTACGTCCAGCGTATCACTTGGAGTAAAGGAGACTCAACGCCAAACCTCTTGTCAGCCATAGATCCTACGGAGCGTAGGCACGCAGGTGTTTGGAGGCGAGTGGCAACCGTGGCGGGTCTGGTGGGGTAGGTAGGCCCTTCATGCACTGATCCGGCCACCAAGCACCAAGAAGCGTATCCATCCTGGGAGGTGAGTGTATTGGTCTTCTTAAACGGGTTAGGTCGTGGAAGGGCATTCCCAGTGAGCTAAGGATATCTACGATCCACGGCATTTTGTTACAGTACCATGAGATGATACTGAGTAACGAACCGATCACTCTGTATTCGCAACTGTCTTTATTATGGACCAGGTGGATCTTTTATAAGACCAGAGAATTACATATTAGGTGCTTACATGGATAGATAGTCAATTTTATTAAAGTACGTACACTAAGGTCAATGTTAAAGAAAGTACTCGCTATATTAATTATTATCAGATTCTCAGAATTCTCAGAGGTCTGCTGACTCCGATCGCTTAGTATTGGGTTTCTGATCAGCAACTAACTTGCTCCGGTTAGTTGCTCAAACTTACCGCTGATATTGCTGATTTCTGTTTCTGGACCCATCTATCAGAGCTGGGTTATTAAGTCTTGGAACTAGGAGGCAACATTCGTCACCCCTTGACGATTTCCTTCCACAGCTCCTTCCCTTCCCGTCCTTCACTGCGGTTGTACAGGAAATCTTTAAGATCGTCTAAGCGCAAGGTCTTCATATTCATTTCCCAGTGATTGTGCCGTTGGCTCAAGGTGTTCGCCTGTTTATCGGTGCCGCTGTGAACCTGATGGTATTCCATTCGGAAATAAGGCTTCATTTTTTTCCCAAGGTGTTCTAGCGCATTGGCCTTTGTGAAATACTCATTCTCTGGTCTTGGTGCCAGCTCATGGAGCTTGGCATCATTTTTTAAATTGGGTTCTCGAGTGGGTTGTCTTAGCCTCTCCCCGAAGTACCCTTCGGGGGAGTTTCCGCACATTCCGCTTTAGTGAAGTTTCTTATTAGCTATGTTGCCTTCATCAATGAGCACTTGGATTATGGGGCTTGATTCCGATCCCATGGTTGAGGTTTAAGATGTTTAAGATTTACTGCCATGTGGCTTGTATTCATACAATAGAAACATATCAAGTCGGGGTCACAAAATGTTCACTCGCGGGAGTATTGGTTTGTCCCGGAGTCGTAGTCCAAAGAAGGATCTTCTCGGGTTGAACAGTCGCTTGCTGAGGTCAGGCAGAGGCTGACGTAAGATACTTGAAGACCAGGTTGGTTGTCCTGGTAGTGGTGGTTGCAAAAATTTTATTACGTATCAGTGATTCCTACTGACGGTCCATCTGGCGGGAGTAACACTTAGCGGTGGTTACGTATCGAAGGGTCCTACACGTCACATTTCACGGGAGCAACACACGACGTAGGTTAGGTATAAGTACCACGAGATTATACTGATGGTCCGTTTCACGGGAGCTTCAGTATAAATAGGTTATTTTTAAGTACCATGAAATGATACTGAGTAACGAACCTCTGTATTCGCTCTGTATTCGCAACTGCCTTTATTATGGCACCTGGAGCTGATCTTTTATAAGATCAGAGAATTACATATTTTGTGTCTTAACTCTTAGTCCGTTCACTAAGGTCTATGTTAACGAAAGAACGTGTTTTAAGGGTAAGCATTTAATAAAATTAAAAAGTCGCAATCCAAATATAGCTTTGCTTCTTTTTCACTCTCTGCCTTTTTAATTTTTGCAGTTAATTCTGCTCTTATCTTTTTGCCCGCATTTCTTTACACTCTCCCGTAACTCTCTCTTTACTTACGTCCTCCTCTACCTACCTTTTATTAACCTTAGTTGGTACAGTGGTTGAAGGTTTATTTGCTTAAAATAAAAAAAAACAAGAAAGGAAAGCTAACTTCGGGCGGAGCCGAAGCTGATATACCCTTGCAGTTGAGTCGCAGTCCGATAGGTGGCGCCACGCATCTTATATTATTAGATATATAGCGGATCGTATATAGTTGGCCGATCATTATGAAATTCGACAAATCAGATTATTTCCCAACCCTCTAACTTAAAAAACACCAAAGTTATGGCCTTCAGCTGTTGAATGAATCTCCTAAGCGGAAAAAATCTGCTACTAGGGAATTTGTAGCTTCAGAGATCGCGGGACAGCTTGATCCTCCCGCAAGAATGCAGCCGTTCATTTCCCTTGCTACTCCAAGATCAGGGACGGTAAATGAAAAGTCATCACCCGAATTTACCGTAGCAGAGCATAACTTGTCTGCTTTGTCCTCCATGGCATCACTCCAAGTGATTCCCAGGAATACCCTTGAATTAACCCCCATAGCTTCCACTAGAAATGGTAACCCGCCGCCCGGACCCCCGGAACGGAATGATGCCGCGGTATTACCGACCGTGGCACCAAAACCATTACAGGTAATACCACCTGTTAGACAAATATTTGTCTCACGGCTAGCCCCCGATACCTCGAAGATTGATATCTCGGCTTATATCAAAGCCAAAACCAAGGCCGTTATTAGAGTGCAAGACATTAGGAAATTTAAATACTCCTACTCGAGGCGCTTGTCATCCTTGGTGATTTCGAAATCATTTGCGTTAAAGTCATATTGTCTGCTCAATCTTTGTTTATTACCATCTTCCGAGCCGCCTACATATTGGCATCACTTGTCGGCTATACAGGCTGTTACCAATCTTATGTCAGATATTGACCTTCTGGTAGTTCTTGGCGACTTTAATTTACCAGAACTCAATTGGTCAATTACTGAAAATGTAACTTTCTTATGATGGGTGGAAAGTCCACCCATCATGATTTCACGGCGGGCATCTTTGACTTGTTCCTAGGCCAGATCAACCATGTTAGAAATTCGTTAGGTCGGCTTCTTGACTTATGTTTTGTATCTGATCCAGATGGTACCACACTTTCCAGAGCTTTGCCCCTCTCAACCCCTGAAGATCCATACCACCCTACGCTTGAAGTTTCAATTGAAACCAATTCTGGTGTCAATCAGAAGCCTTCCTGCGTATCAAAGAAGATTTGTTGTTTTCGTAAGGCTGATTTTCGTAAACATAATTTATTAATTGATACTTTTGACTGGTCTGATATTCTGGCATGCACTGATATAAATATCATCCTAGATAAATTTTATTTGAAATTAAATTCATTTTTTGACTTAAGCGTGCCATGGAAATATCCGTCCGCTACAAATAATCCCCCTGGGTTTACAAGGTGCCTAACAAAATTAAAAACATATAAAGACAGGCTTTTAAATAAATATAAAAGAACCTGTAGCAGCATAGATTTCTCAAGATACTTAATAGCTCGGCTAAATTTCACCGTGCATAACGCCGAATGTTATAAAAATTATATTCGCCGCTGTCGGATTCAGTTCACTCAGGATCCAACTTTGTAAACACGAAGCGTAAACATGTATCTTTTCCTTCCCTACTTACGTATCAAAATTTATCAGGGACTTCGGATCAGGCCATTGCGGATTTATTCGCAAAATTTTTCCAAACAACTTATTTGCCTCCTAACACTTCAGATCAGCCATACGCTTACAACATTCAACCAACTAATAGTATATTTGTTCCATTTCTTTCTGAAAACAATATACTATTGGATCTTCAAAAGGTAAAACCAGTTTATTCGCCAGGCCCCGATGGAGTACCAGCCTGTGTGCTAAAATACTGTGCTAGGGCTCTGTGCAAACCTCTTCAAAAACTATTTAACTTATCTTTGGAATCTTCGATTTTCCCCTTTAAATGGAAGGAATCTTTCATAATTCCTCTGCACAAAAAGGGGAAAAAATCCGATGCTGCCAACTACAGAGGCATCTCAAAATCGTTAGCGATTCCAAAGTTATTTGCAACACCTATGCTCATCAATAATTTCTCCATGTCAGCATGGTTTCATTAAGCGTCGCTCTACCACCACTAATTTATTGGAGTTGACATTCTTTGTTTTAGATGGCTTCCAAAAGGGACTTCAAACTGATGTAAAAGTTTGAAAAGTTTAAACTTCTATTTAAACATAAAAGAACCTGTAGCAGCATAGATTTCTCCACTCCGCATAACCGCCACTAAAAGTGGGCAGTGGCAGTGGCGGCATAGCCTGAAAGGTTCTGCCAAACGATGGATCGAAACTGGTGGCAGAAGATGCGTTGATCAGAGTCGAACTCGCCGGCAACAAACTGGAGCGCCTCATTATCTCCAGATCCAGGATGAAGCGTGCCTCCCTCGCCGCCTCGTTGGAGTTGAATCCAAGGAAACTTTCACGCTTGAATGTCAGACTTGCCCACGGGGGTCTTTCACTTAACTCTTCCAGCTTCCCTAGAACACTCGGTGCCGATTTGCTCCAGGGGCCCTCCTTATATAGTGCCAAAGGCGCCCGTTAATCCTTGCAAATCTACTTCCTGCCGTTAATCCTTCGTTCATCTACTTTCTCCGTTAGCTTTCTCCAATTCCCGCCGCATTTCTATTGGAGGGCTTTCTTTACTTGCCAACCCGATATATAGCGCCTGAGGCGCCCGTTAATCCTTGCAAATCTCGCTTCCTGCCGTTAACCCTTCGTTCCTCGGTTCTCGCCTTTAATTTTCTCCAATTCCCGTCGCATGGCTTTTACCGGGCTTTCTCTGGCGGGCGCTGATCCGGAACTCTAGGCATATGCCCATTAGATCGATCCGATAGCTCCTGCAAAGTAGCAACAGACCCTGGCTCGACCACACGAAGCTGCTGGATCTCATTGTAGGCACCGCCGAGAAGTGTGGAGTGGGCAGCGATTCTCATGGAGCGCTTGGCAACCTCTACCTGAATTTCCACTTGTACATCAGTCGACATCAGCTGCGAGAATCTCCAATATAGCTCACCCTTTATCTCGCTGAAATTAAGCTCCTCCAACTCTTATTGAAGCGCGATGAACCCCTTAGGCAAACGCTGCAGCCTTCACCTTATGATGCAGCGCCTCCATCTCCTGGCAGGTCACCTCTGCTCTTCTCCGCTGCATCCTTCCACATCCTGACTCCATCCCGTAAATTTCTAGCGCGAGTGATGCAAATCGAAAACCAAGAGATGTTTATTTTTATTTTTTTGTTTTTAGTACCGCAGTTTTTTTCAGTTTCTGGGGCAATAAAACTGATTGAACTTCGGGCGCGATCACGTCGGGGTCACCATAATAATGGGCTACCAGCTTTTTGATAGCGGCCGAATAAAAACAATTGCAATTCCGGTTTATTATTTATTGAGAGCTAATTCCGCGCAATATCACAAAATAGCGGCCCGTCAATATCAACTGCAAAATATGCAAGAAGAACAACAGCTTTGGTGCAGAAGCTCTTCCAAAGCTCCCAAAAGGCTCTAGTGTAAACAGGGTATGCTGTTTTGAAACCCCACTACCACACCCCCCGCTAAAATCAGACTTGGGGGTAAACCCAACAAGGCCCAGCGGATCGTATAACCGCGCTATTGATAATTGGACAAAACGTCGTGACGGCTTCGAAATGGACTGAAGAGCAAAAAACACTATAGCAGCAGCTGATCAGTGGAAGGATCCCAAGCCAATCATAACGTTTTCGTTAAGTTGCTGCCGTCATCAAAAGATAAATAAGACTCCCGATCCTCTTTAGTTACGCCGTTTAACACGCTAGGGATATTGGAGCAGCTTAAATTCGCCCTTGCACAAAAGCGAGAATTAATTACCGTCCCCGCCTTGAGATCATGAACGGTAATTCCTTTATGCCGAACCCGTCTGCCAAACTTATAGATGTATGCAAACACTCGCTGAAGAGCTGGAAAGGAGAAAACATATTTAAATGTCGCCATGAGGTCTGTATATGGCGACTTCACCAATAAAATTTAAGGGCGAAGCTCTAAAGCTGGCTTCTCGACTATTATCATCGCAGGCCTGTTCTCCTGTGTCTTTAACAGATAGGGCGGCCCTGGATCCGATCAACTCAGTAGGAAGGGCTCCACGAGACGAGATATCAGCTGGATTTTCCATCGTAGGCACTTTTCGCCACTCCATGAAACTCGTCAGGTTTTGGATGGTTGACACGCGGTTAGCGACAAAAACATTGAACCTGGTAGGCTTATCTCGAATCCACCTTAACACGGTTTAAGAGTCGCACCAACAAAAATACTTTCCTCTGTAAGCGCCTAGACTGTGAACCTCTGCCATCATTCTCGCCAACAACTCAGCTCCAGCCAGCTCCAACTTCGGCACAGTTAACGTCGTAAAAGGCGATACTCGAGACTTGGCACAAATAAGGCGGCTCTAAGCCCCTGGCGACCATGAAACTTGTAGACACATGCTACGTAGGCTTCATTGCTGGCGTCACAAAATCCATGAATCTCTGCACGTTGGGTGTGACTGAAGCTCCGGAGGATCTCCTGCCACTCGGGGTAAAAACTCTGAGGTAAGCTTTCATCCCAAGAAAGATACTCTCGGCGCAAGAATGTTTTTGCCTTAGTAACAACTGGACCAACAAGGCCCAGAGGATTGTATAACCGCTGACAGGATGATAGGACAGAACGTCGAGACGGCTTCGAAGTGGACTGAAGAGCAGAAAACGAAAGCAGCAGCTGATCAGTGGAAGGATCCCAAGCATTTCCGCAGCTGAAAATCGTCTTTGCACAAAAGCGCCTAAATCTCCCCTAAAATGCCAACAACCTCCTCCTTGTAGCTGCCACCAGAAATAAGATCATCGACGTAATAATCTCGAAGAAGGATTTGGGATCCCACTGGAAAGTCTTCAACCTCGTCTTTAGACAATTGGTGCATTGATCGCACAGATAGATCTCTCCACAAAATGCTCTTCAAGTAGCTTTCGGACGAAGCCATCATCACACAACGGTACATCTTACAAATGTAGCCAGTCAGCGCTACCGGATGCGAACGAATCCTCAGCAGGATGTGAAAAAGCTTAGGTTGGATGACCGCCACAGAAGTTTTTTGCAGATTTTATTTTACGCGCGGTTCCCACTGCATACGTATAGCCCACCTCCCGTCCAACCGGCCGAGGGACGTACGGCTCGAATCGCGGGAATAGAATAGGAGTATTGGACGAAAGTTTCTAGTCCTTCTACTAGGAACGTTAAAATTTAAACGTGTTAGTAAATGCTGGCTTTCTATATTTCCATAAACACGATTATATAGAAACATGACACCCAGCATCGTTCTACGGTTTGTTAATGATGGTAAGTTGATTAGTAAAAGTCTACTATGATAAGAGGGGAGGTAAAGATTTGCATCCCAATTAAGTCCCCTAAGCGCAAAAGTAAGGAAGTTTTTTTGTACAGATTCAATGTGGTCTTGGTGTAGTCCATTTTAAGGACTCCAGGCGCACGGTCCATACTCAAGAATCGGACGGACCAGTGATGTATTTAACGTTTTAGTTATGTACGGGTCATTAAATTCTTTTGACCATCTTTTAATAAAATCAAGCACACCCATTTTATTAACCATGATATATGGTCGATAAATTTAAGTTTCAAATCTAATAGGGCACCTAGATCGGTGACCTGAGTTAATCGTTCTAAAGCGTTCCCATAGAGAAAGTTAACAGCCTGGTGAGGATTAGAACGGTAAAAAGACATGAGTTTACATTTCGATCCATTAAGCTTTAGGTTATTTGCTAAAGACCAATTTTATAGTTTATAGTAGCGTCGGACTTTTTCCCTTCCCTTTTTATGCAGCGGAGTAATAAAAGATTCCTTCCACATAAGGGGAAAGATCGAAGTTTCCAGCGATAGATTAAAAAGTTTAACGAAAGTCCAACACGAACACGCACAACCCACACGAAAATTTTTTTTCATATTTGTTTTTTCATTTTCAATTTTGTATCATATTACACTAGAATTTAATGTTTATATTAAATTAGTCAGCTTTTTTTAACAATAACCTTTGGTAGAGCCCGTATAAATAAAGAGACGCGCTAAATTTCTTATTAAATGAATGGATTTATTCACTTTTTATTACAGTAAAGGTAAACTCAAATGGCGAAAAATTAACAAAAAAAAACATTAAAATGAGTTCATTTTATTTCATCCTTAACGTCAAATATACTTTGAAATCAAATATACTTTGATTTAATATACACAGAGTTCCATCTAGTTTGAACATCTTGTTTTAGTGACTTGCTTAATTTGTTGTCCAATTTTTTGATTCGTATTGTTTCGTGTCGTCGTGTTAAAGTGCGCAACACGAGCACGCACGAACACGCGAAATTTGATTGCGTGCAACACGAACACGCGTGTTGAGCCATGTTCACCATGTGACACGAGAAATAACACGACACGCGCCCACTTGGCCTGCGCATGTTATTGTTGTGCTAAATCCCATCCTAGCACCGCGCTGTCTCCCATGCCTGGCAACACCAGCATGTCCAAATGGTTTTCAATGCTGCCAAAGCTTACCGTCGTCTGGAGTACCATACGAGTTTCCGTGTGGCTCATATTGGCTAACTTTACTAGCCTTCTGGTTGATGTTCGATCTCCGGCGATTTCCGGGTTCTCCGCTAACTTTTCAGAAAGAAGCTAGCCATTGCCACGGTGTCTATCATGGCCGTAATTTCTGCAATTCCGACCTTGACGACTCCCGCCAACTGCCAATCGTCTCCTGATAACCCTTCAACATGTTTTGAGAGGCAGCACCTCACGATCTCTGCCTTCCTCTCTACGGCTGAGATCGCTGTTTCCCGCTCTTTGGCAGCACTCTGTGCTCTTTAACCCTATTGCGCCGCACATGCTGGAGAAAAAGATTCTGGGGTTCCTGCACCCGCACATCCTGCAGAACAAGATTCTGGGGTTCGCCCAATTGCTCATGCCTCCGTTCCGGTTGCATGCCTGCGCTGGGTTTTCTATCTGTCCTTGCCTAGGCATCGCTGCCCATTGCTGGTTCGGCTGTTGCTGCCTTGGACTTGTTGCCCATTGCTGAGTCAGCTGTTGGTCTCTTGGGTTTGCTGCCCATTGGTGATTCGCCTACTCTTGCCTTCCGCCCAATGTTGGTTCGGCTGTTGCTGCGTCATTTGGCTTCGATCATCCTGCTGCCATCTCTTCATCCATCCTTGTCCTGGGTTACTTTGTTGTTCTGGTGGGTTCTGGTGCGGTTCCTCCTTCTCGCACCTCCTGTCTACCGCCGGCTGATCCCAGCGTGATTCTGCGGAGGCTTGACTATTAAATACCTCTTCTTCAAGGGCCAACTCCTCAAACACCTCGGCTAAACTCATCACTTCTTCGAGCGTCGCTTATAAATGTTTTCAAGTGCGGCATGCAGTTCTTCACCAGCCTTCTATCGAAGAAAGAACTCGAAACTCCTTCTGAATACCTTCCAAGTTGGCCACTCCTCATGGTTCATTATGAACCATCTCTGCGCTCTGTCCTGGAGTCACTCCGGCATCGCACGTGCTATCGTATTTATGTTTAGAAACAGTATGTTTTAGCGGACCATGCCACTCGGTCCACGAATTCCAGTGGATCTCCGGTTCCTTCGAATCGGAATGGACTTGTTTGGCCCGGACTTGTTTTGGCCACTTTAGTGTCGTCCACCTGCACCGGGACCGGCTTCCGCACTTGTGGCTCCATGCTCCTCAAGCTTTTCATCTCTGGTACCGCCAGACTTTAAAAGTGCTTCTCTGACACACTCACCGATATTTGTCTCGGCATGGACATCTGTGTGTAGATCGCCTCAAATCCGCCAACATCTCGTCGTCCTTTGTCTCGTCGACCCACTTTGCAACTAGTGCCCTCATATTCTCTAGCGTACCCTCTGTTGGAAGACCGAGACACTTCGCTCAACTCCTCCTTGAGATGCGCGTATATTTAGTTTTTTCTCCTCATCTTGAAGCTGTGATACTTTTAGGCTCGAAAGCAATCATGTAGTTTGGGCGCCAGGTGTAACGAAATGTTTTTGCTGGTTGGTGCTCGCAACAAATTACGCGGCTAGCTCACAAAGTTTATGGATCGTTCCACCGAATTTATAGATTTGACGTGACAGCCCGAGCCCTGAAATAACACAGGGTGTTAGTTTAACTAATATCCCTTTTATTTCTATATTGTGTACAAAGGGTGAGTCTCAACGGCTGCTCGACTCAGCCGATCGACCACTCGTCCTCCCGTCGTTCCCCGGTCACCATTCCGGTTTGATGCCAATATTCACGCACCCACAAAGCTTTCGCGCAGCAGGTCGTGTGGTCTTGGTGCCTGGCGCCAAACGGGATCACACCTGATAAGGCATACGCCAGACCGACCAGTCGCTTGGGTTTTGACACCAGTATACCTATCGTGTCCGGAAATAAACCTACCTGACCCGATTTACCCTTAGGCTTCAGTTCCTCCGAGGATCCTCCCCACTTGCTTCTTGACTTATCCTTGCACAGTCCTTAGAGCACACTCGCTCTAAATAACGCACTTGAGACTGTTCGACTTACCCACGGGGGGTCTTTCACTCAACACTTCCAGCTTCCCTAGAAGACTCGCCCTCGCTTCGCTACAGTGGCCCTCCTTATATTGTGCCTGAGGTGCGTTTAATCCTTGCAAATCTCGCTTTCTACCATGAAACCTCCTCTGTTCTCGCCATTAATCCTTTTCCAATTCCTTTTCAATGGCGGGATCCCCATGTCCCCTTTGACCCGCTTGGGCCTCCGTTGTTATTATCCAGGTCACCGGACTTCGCCCAGATACCCCCGCGCTCGCCCATTTGGCCATTCCAAATGCATTTCTTCTTTTCTGCATTGTCTAAACACAGACGCGCTGTGTTCCCCCGCCATCCCTGCTCTCTCCTATGACACTCGAGCGCGGCCGCGTCGGCACGCCCGATCAAGCTTGACTTCCAAGCAAATTGATGAACAACTGCTACTCGTCTCCTGATAACCCTCCAACAAGTTATGAGACGCCCCTCGCGATCTCTGCATTTCTCTCTACGGCTGAAATTGCTGCGCGTTTCCCGCTCTTTGCCAGCACTCTGTCGTCCTTACCCCTATTGCGCCGCATATCCTGCAGGAGCTAGGAACAGAGTGAGCTCGACTGGAGCTGAAGTAGTGGCAAGCAGGCGGAGCGTTCGCGACGTAGGGGTCATCCTTTAGGAGTGAAGTCAAGGACGGAGTGCTGGCGGCGCTTTCAAGGAGCACCCCGTCAATCGAGGGAGTCGCCGTGAAATAGGCGCCATCCTGTAGGAGCGGAAGCAAGAACGGAGTGCCTGCGGTGCTTTCAAGGAGCGCTCCGTTGCTCGAAGGAGTAGCCGTGGATTAGCCGACGGTCGTAGGACAGGAAGCAGGGACAGGGCGCTTGCGGCACTTTCAAGAAGCGCTCCGATGTTCAAGGGAGCGGAGAGATTCATCCGACTGATGGCCTAACGGTGCCAAAAACAGGAAAGATGAAGTGGTGTCCGGAGGTTTCAGGCTGGAGCACTGTTGCTGGCTGAGTGTTTTTTTTTGCGCGGTTCCCACTGCATACGTACAGCCCACCTCCCGTCCAACCGACCGAGGGACGCTGCCGCGTAACGTACGGCTAGAATCACGGAAACAGATCCGAGATAGATAAGCGAGGATTATGAGAAAGATATCACGAGGAAGAGCGTTGCACAGATAAGGCGGTTAATATAAGCGATTTAAGATTGTTAGTAGAGCAAAGTGACAAGATGTGTGTTGGGCCAAGCAAGAAGAATGCATATAAAATAATTTTAATATGCTAAGCTGAAGCCGTTGTTATCAGCATGTTTTGTGTGCTTGAAGTCCCGCCTTAGCACATATTCAGTGGAAATTGAGGCTGTTGTAGCTTCACATATAACGGACTATCAACTCAGCCAGGACATAGATGCTTCGGGCTGGAAGATTCCTGGCAATATGGATCTAGCTGACCCCAACTTCCACAAAACGCAGCGAGTGGACCTGCTGATTGGAGCCGGCTTATTCTTTGACCTGTTGTCGGCTGGCCAAATCCAGTTAGGTCAAGGGCTCCCCATTGCTCAGAACCCTCGATTTGGCTGGGTGTTTTCTGGCCACGGTGGATTATCAAGGGATGTGCCGGCGCTTTGTGGTAGGGAGGAGAACCCATGGAATAACCTCTGCAATAATGTGACTGCTGCCCCTTCCAGCACTGTTATTGAAGGCCCACCCTTCAATGGGGGAGGATGTTGGGCCAAGCAGCCACCAAAGAATGCATATAAAATAATTATAATATGCTAAGCTGCAGCTGTTGTTATCAGCATGTTTTCGTCTCTGTTTTGTCTCCCAGTTTCGCATGCGCTTTATTGTTATTTGTAGCGTATGCGCTTTGGGGAGCTTTGGTTGAGCTTCGGCGCAAGCTCTTGGTTTTTGCGTTTGTTGTGATTTTGAGTTGATTGGAGCCGCATAGATTAGGGTTAAATTGAGAAGAGTTGGAGGAGAATCATGAGAATCGCTGCCCACTCCACAATTCTCGACGGTGCCAGTGTATCGCCAATGCCATACAAGCCAGCCACCTCCTTGCCACCGTTGCCGATGCCAACATTCAGCGGCGGTTATGCTTCCTCTTCCTTCCTCTCAACGGCTGAAATTGCTGCACGTTTCCCGCTCTTTGGCAGCATTCTGTGCTCCTTATCCCTATTGCGCCGCACATCCTGCAGAAAAATATTCTGAGGTTCCTGCACCCACTTGCCCAATGGCCCATGACTCCGCACTTGTTGCATGCCTGCGCTGGATTTTTTATCTGTCCTTGTCTAGGCGTTGCTGCCCATTGCTGATTCGGCTGTCTCTGACTTTGGTTTGCAGCCTATTGCTGACTCGCCTGCTGTTGCCTTGGGTCTACCGTAAAATGTTGATTCGGCTGTTGCTGCCGCATTTGGCGTCGATCCTCAGGCTGCCATCTCTGTCTCCATTCATGGCCTGGGGGCTTTGTGGCTCTGGTGGGTTCTGGTGCGGTTCATCCTTCAACCACATCTTGTCTTTCGCCGGCTTATCCCAGCGTGGGAAAACCTCTTCCCCAAGGCCAGCTCCTCAAACTCCTCAGCTTGTGTTGCGCATGTGTATGCCCTCATAAACATTTCCATGCACGGCATGCAGTTCTCCACAAGCCTTTCTATCACCTCCTTCGTGGATTTTCCAAGTGCCTTTATTACAGTCTGAAGGTCCACCATATATTGCTTGATCGGTTCTCCTCGTTGTTGTTTCCGCTGCCGAACCTGGTCTGCCAATTTTTCGAAATAACCTTTCGGCAGCCAAAAGGACTCCTTCAAAATTTCTTCCATATTGGCCACTACTCATCGTTCATTATTAACCATCTCTGTGCTCTGCCCTGGAGATCGCCCGCGGGATCGTGTTTTAGCGGACCATGCCACTTTGTTTACGAATTCTAGTTGTTTGGCCACTTTAGTCCACCTGCACCGGGACCGGCTTCCGCACTTGTGGCTCCATGCTCCTCACACTTTTCATCTCTGGTACCGCCTGACTTTGAATAAGCTTAGCCATCATACTTTGAATAGATTTTGAATCAGCGCCAACGCCTCGTCGTTATTTGTCTTGTCGACCCACTTCGCAACAAAATCTCTCATGTTTTCTACAGTTCCCTCTGCTGGGAGACCGAGCTCTGTAAACACTTCGCTTAACTACTCCTTGCGAAGCGCGTATATGCAGTTTTTTCTCCCTATCTTGAAGCTGCGTTACTTCTAGACTCGAAAGCATTCACGTAGTTTGGGCGCCACGTGTAACTAACTGTTTTTGTTGGTTGGTTCTCGCAACAAATGCCGAGGCTAGCTCACAAAGTTTACGGATCGTTCCACCGAATTTATAGATTCGACGTGATTGCCCGAGCCCAGAAATAACAAAGGGTGCTTCGTTTCACAAATATCCCCTTTATTTCCCTTTATGGTAACAAACAGTGCGACGTGTCAAGCAGCCGCCGGAAAGTTTGGACGGCAATAATTTTTGGAATTTGTTTATCTTTGTCTCCTTTCGCGTCGCCCGCTCTCGTGCATTCGATCGGCCACCTGCATCTGCCGTCATGTGCCTTCTCGCTCTCTCGCGGTATCTTTCGGTCGCTCCGTAACATCAAGCGTAAAGCCGAGCTCCCTCGTTTTTAATTCTAATTCGGTCTTCAACCCTTCACAGTCACATATGTACATATGTCATTTGTTCCCCTTTTACCGTTCCGTGTTGGTGCCAATACACACGCCCCCCCAAAGCTTTCGCCCAGCCGGTCCTATGCGGTCTGCTGCCTCTTCTGCTGCTCCCTGTCGTCGTTGCTGCTTTAGTCGCCGGGATCGTATACGCCTCCGGTTGAGTTTCCCACTCGCCTCCTAATACCTGCTTACCTACGCTCCGCAGGATCTATGGCTGACCAGAGGTATGGCGTCGGGTCTCCTTCACTCCACGTGATACGCTATTCGTACGCCCCAGCGCCTGCATCAGGAGTCTCTTCAGTTGACCGGGGTGTCCCTGTTTGGTTTCACTGTTGGGCTTGAGTCCCCACACCTGGTCGTAACGGTCAGGAATCGAGGCGTATGCCAGGCCGATCCATCGCTATCGCTATGACACCATGATACCTGTCATGTCCGGGAATAAACCAACCCGACTCGATTAACCCTTAGGCTTCAGTTCCGCCGCGGATTCTTTGTGTTCTTTATACTTGCTCCTTGACTTCTCCTTGTTCGATGACTCGCGAAGGGATCCTTGAGCCACGGATCACAGATCATTGCGCACTCGCTCTAAATCCCGCACTTGAGACTGTCGGACTTACCCACGGGCCTATACTCCTAATTCTACCAAGCTTGAATGTTAGACTTACCCACGGTGGTCTTTCCATCAACTCTTCCAGCTTCCCTAAAAGACTCGGCCTCGATATGCTACAGTGCTTATATAGCGCCTGAGGCGCCTGTTAATCCTTGTAAATCCCGCTTCCTGCCGTTAATCCTTAGTTCCTCTGTTATCGCCGTTAACTTTCTCCAATTCCCGTCGCATTTCTATTGGCGGGATCTCTTTGTTGCCTCCCTTTTCCCCGCTTGGGCCTCCGATTCATATTGTTATTATGCAGGTCACAGGACTTTGTCCGGATACCCACGCGCTCCCCCTCTTTAGGCATTCCAAATGCATTTCTGTGTTTCTGCCTTTCTGGAACGTGGGCCGCTTCGTTCCCCGCCGTCCCCGCTCTCTCCTATGATATTAAAGCGCGGCCGCGGCGGTCCGCCCGTTACCGTAACATTCAACGGGGATTCTTCTTTCTCCTTTTTCCATCTGCGCAGCCGTGCTGGTTCTTCTACCCCCGCTGCATTTCTTTCCTTTTGTACTTTCTAAACACAGCCGCGCTGGCCCCTCCGGAACCTTTACGTTCCACGGTGATTCTTCATTCTCCAGAGCGAGCTCTTAAGTAATCGGACACTGCCGATGCGCGGTTAACTTGCGTTAGCTACTCCCCCATCAAGAATGAGGCCGCCCTCGACCGACCCAATTTGGGCGATCATCTCCATTAGTTGGGCCGCGGTTCTTCGGGCCTGAGTGACCCGCCGATAGGCCAAGCCGATGCAAATGTATGAACGCTATGAACACCATCTGATATATTTGATGATGGTTGATCTTCTCCCCGAACTCCTTGATGTGTTCCAGGTTACGTTCACTCAGCCGGTGAAGGAGAGGAAGACTGAGAACGTTGCGTTCCATAGTGACGTTCAGGGAAGGCGAGCTGGCCACTCCTGGAGCCCTCTTCTGGGCTGTGTCATGGTTGACCAATCGGGTTTCGTTGACGGTGGCACCTTCTTCAAAGGTGTCGAGATATGTGCCACTTATATGGGCACAGGTGCTATTATCCACACACACTCGAGCCGGGCTATCGTTTATAATCACAATCCCCTCATCAACGTAGGTGATGGGGGTAAATAGCTTTGCTGAATCTCGCAATGTGCAGTGCCTCCAGCGGACCTAATCTTTGAAAACTTAATATGTAGTAAAGTGTAAGATGTTATAGGAGTGTAAAATCTTAACGGACGATACGGATAAAACATCCCTAATCGAGGTCTCGGTGGGCTCTTCCATCCACACACCTTCCAGGTCTGCATGATCTAAGATGCTAGGGCAAACAACATTAACCTTGTCAAGTGTTATCATCCTATTTCGGGTTAAAAGCATCTCGAATAGGTGCCCTGTATCAATTTGAGACTTTTTAGCTGACATCAGAAGTTGGTTGACGGTAGCGGAAATTTTATTAGTTTGAATTTGTACTTTATTGTTAATATTGTTATGCAAACCTGCCTATTGTTTACATTTGTTAATTGGAATTCTCTAAACTTAATTTAGGTAGGAAGTATTAGCTTCTTGCTACTCTATGATGGATGCTCAACGAGTCGAGCAGGTCGAGCAACAACCAAGAGTTTCTGTAAGTGAGACTGAGGGAACATGTCGGTCATCCCTGTACCGAATGGATAGATTTGTTGTATTTGGTTGTAGCCAGTAGGATCAGCTCTACGGTGTTGCTAATGCCTTTGTCGATTTAAAGGCATGTAGCAAGCTCTACCAGAGTGCTGTGAAAGCGTTCCACTAGTCCGTTTGAGACACTGTGGAGGGGCGGTGCATTTGGAATGCTAACGCTGAATTGGTTTTCCAGCATGGCCACGATGGTGTGTGAGTTTAACGATAGTTCGTTGTCGCCATATATGACCTTTGCCTTAGGGAAAGTTGATGAGGAGCCCATTTATGCCAGACCCTACCCGTACCCGATGCGGGCAGCCGATTTCGACAATGGCGAAATTCAAGACCTCCTAAAAAACGGCATAATCCAGAAGTCGAGATCCCCCTACAATAACCCAATATGGGTAATAGATAAAAAGGGCACCGACGAGTCTGGCAACCGTAAAATGCGGCTGGTATTAGACTTTCGAAAGTTAAATGAGAGGACAATACCGGATCGCTACCCCATGCCAATTATCTTTGTGATACTAGGGAATTTAGGCAAGGCCAATTACTTCACAACGCTCGATTTGAAGTCTGGAGCCTAAAAACGTATTTGAAGTAAGGTCATTCATGGGCTTGGCTAGCTACTATAAGTGCTTTATCAAAGATTTTGCATCAATAGCTAAGCCCATTTCGAGCATCCTAAAAGGGGAACATGGAAATTTCGGCAGATACAGATCCAGAAACATCCAGGTACAGTTTACCGAGACACAACGGCTAGCCTTCGAAAAGCTTCGTAACATCCTGGCCTCTGAGGATATCATCCTCAGATACCCCGATTATAAATTGGCATTTGATCTAACGACAGAGGCCTCAGCATACGGCATTGGCGCAGTGCTTTCCCAAAAGGGACGACCCATTACTATGATCTCTAGAACCTTAAAGGACAGAGAGGTTAATTACGCTATCAACGAAAGGGAGCTGTTAGCCATAGTTTGGGCTCTAGAAATGCTTCGTCACTACCTATATGGGGTCAAAGACATAAATGTCTACACTTATCACTAACCTCTGACCTACGCGGTGTCGGATTCTAATCCAAACACGAAAATTAAAAAGTGGAAAGAACGTATCGACGAGTGTGGTGCCAAGGTTCATTACATGCCTGGCAATGACTTCCTCTCTTTATCTTAAAGCGGACGGACGTGTTTTTTTTGTGCGCACTACGTTTTTGTAAAACTTGCAATAAGCTTTCTATAAACAATCAGTGTTTATTTCTTTACTGATATAAAAACAAATTGCAAATTTTTTAGATCCGTATCGCTTCGCGTGTGCAGTGATATATTTGGAGGTAAAATAATTATTTATTTAATTTACTTTCCAAACATAGCCCTGCTCTGCTTCTTCATCTCCTACGGTGTTGTTGCTATTCTTTTGCTTTTACTCTCGCTCAATAGAGATTCTTATCTCTATTTCTTTAAATCTTACTAACTTGCACTAACTGCTCTCTTTAATCTCCCCTTCTCTTTTCCTTGGTACAGTGGTTCAAGGTTCCTCAGTAATAAAATCAAATAATATTTTTAAATTAATTATTAATTTTTTTAATAATTTTTAATAAATTAATTATTTAATTTTTAATAATTTTGAATAAATTAATTATTTAATTTTAAATAATTTTTAATAAATTAATTATTTAAATTTTTAATAATTATGGATTTTAAATTGGTCTGTGCATTAAAGTCTTGCAATAAGACAATCTCGTCTTCCCAGCCTACCATCCATTGCTGGCTCTGTGAAAACGTTTTACACGCTAAGTGTGCCGGGTTCACGGCCTCAGTTTCGGATGCAATCTCGCGTAGGTCTGGTCTCCACTTTTGCTGTGATGGTTGTCGTGCTGTTCAGGACGAAATGAGATCGTTCATGAGGCAGACTAAACGCGGTTTCAAGGAGTTGATTAGTGGTTTTCGAAAAATCAATGACCAACTCTGTGCGCTTGATACACAGTTTAGTAGCCTTCAACTACTAAATGAGTCTCCAAAGCGTAAGAAATCCGCTTTTAGTGATGTTCTCGGGTCGAATAATCTTCAGCCTGCTCAGCCGACAACTATGCAGCCGCTTATATCTCTGGCCACCCCAAGGGCCGGACCTGAGAAAAATTCGGCTTCCGAATGTCTCGGAATCAATGAGCAATTGTCCGATATGTCCTCTGTGGCATCGCTTCAAGTGATCCCAGACCCAATAATTGAAACTCCTGTAACAGTCACCAAACAGGGTAATAAACCGTCCGGACCCCCGGTACGCACTGATGCCGCAGTATTAGTTACGCCGGCACCAAAACCATTGCAGGTGATCCCACCATCGAAACACATTTTTGTTTCCCGGCTTGCCCCTGATACTTCGGAGATTGATATCTCGGCTTACATCAAAGCCAAAGCCAAAGCCGACATAAAGGTGGTGGATATTACAAAATTCAAATATTCTTACACCAGGCACACGTCATCTTTCAAAATACGTGTGCCCTTGCAGATGTTCAAGACGATCTGTTCCGCCAACTTTTGGCCAGAGAACATTTTCGTCCAAGAACATCAACCAAGTACGGTGAAAAAAAAGATAACCAAACCTGTGGGTGTAAAACTCCCACATGTTAAGGCCACTGATCAACCTTCCACCCCATCTTCCTCAATCTCAAAAAACTAATGTCTTCATTAACACTTACCTATCAGAATACAAGAGGGTTACGTAGTAAACTTCCCAAACTGTATTCTGATAGTTCTTTTTTTGCATCACACATAATAGTATTTACAGAAACTTGGTTAAAGCCGGAGATCTTAAGCTCCGAAGTTTTTCCTAGTAGGTACACCACTTTTAGATGTGATAGAACTTTGCGAAGGGGAGGAGGAGTGTTAATTTCTGTAGACTCCAAATTCGCTTCTGAAGAGGTAAAATCACAAGAGTTTGGTAACATTGAATTTCTTTGCATCAAAATCACTTTGTCCGATCAATCTTTGTATGTTACCTGTTCGTACATACCACCTTCGTCCGAACCGCCAACATACTGGCAACATTTGTCCGCTATTCGTTTGGTTTTCGATCGTCTGTCTGATGGTGACCAGCTGATAGCTCTGGGTGGCTTTAATATCCCAAAACTTATGTGGTCAAATGTTGATAATTCACCGTCTTTACAGCTTAACTCCCACCATGACTTCCCTGAGGGCATGTTCGACATGTCACTCGGGCAAATTAACCACGTTAGAAATTCTTTAGGTCGGCTGTTGGACTTATGTTTCGTTTCTGATCCTGATGGAATTACTCTTTCCAGAACTTTGCCCCTTTCTAACCCTGAGGATCCATATCATCCCACTCTTGAGGTTTCAATCGAAAATAATTACTTTTTTGACCTTAAGTCTACAGTTAAAACTCAGAAAGTTCGTTTCTTTCATAAGGCTGACTTTACGAAATTAAATAAGTTAATTTTGGAATTTGATTGGTCTGATTTACTGGCATGCGAGGATATAAACATCGCATTACAAAAATTTTATTACACTTTGAACATATTTTTCGACGCTTGCGTGCCGTAGAAATATCCGTCCGCTTCAACGAATCCGCCTTGGTATACAAGGCACCTTATAAATTTAAAGAATAATATGAGTAGACTTTTAAACAAACATAGATTATCTGGCTGTACAGTTAGTTATTCAAGAAACTTAGTAGCTCGGTTCAATTTCACCGTGCATAACGCAGAATGTTATAGGAGTTATATTCGCCGCTGCAGGATTCAGTTTACTCAGGATCCGAAGCAGTTTTATAACTTTGTAAACACTAAGCGTAAACATGTATCTTTTCCCCCTCTGCTTACGTTTGAGAACTCTTATGCGAACACCGATCAGGCAATGGCCGATCTCTTTGCACAGTTTTTTCAAACTACCTATTCACCTAGCAGCAGTTTAGCTCAGCCTTACACTTATAATATCCAATCAGCCAACCTTATATTTTGCCCATCTTTCGATCAAAGTGGTGTGTTATCGGATCTTCTTAAGGTTAAGCCCGTGTATTCGCCAGGCCCTGATGGAGTACCAGGCTGTGTTCTGAAGTACTGCGCCGAGGCACTGTGCAAACCGCTTGTCAAACTCTTTAATCTATCTCTGGAAACTTCGATCTTTCCCCTTATGTGGAAGGAATCCTTCATTATTCCACTGCATAAAAAAGGGAAAAAATCCGACTGCTAATTATAGAGGCATCTCTAAATTGTCAGCAATTCCAAAGCTTTTTGAAAAACTTATCTCTCCACATTTGCAACACCTATGTAGTTCAATAATAACTCTGTGCCAGCATGGCTTCATGAAGCGCCGCTCCACCACTACCAACCTATTGGAGCTAACATCTTTTATCACGGATGGCTTCCGGAATGGCTTACAAACAGACGTCACATACACTGACTTCAGTAAAGCATTTGACTCTGTTAACCATTCGCTTCTTATAAGTAAACTCAGTCTTTTGGGATTCCCAACTGATCTTCTTATGTGGATTTCGAGCTACTTAACAGGGAGAACCCAACGTGTTTCCTTTAAAGATGTTACCTCGCGTTTAGTCCGCGCCACATCGGGGGTGCCCCATGGAAGCCATCTTGGACCCCTACTTTTTACTCTGTTTATTAACGACTTGCCCCTTGCCTTAACTAATTCACTTGTACTTATGTACGCTGATGACGTTAAGCTATGCCTTCAGTATAAATTCTCTAGCGCCCAGTCTAGACTTCAATCCGATTTGGATAAATTTCAAAATTGGTGTTTAGCAAATAACCTAAAGCTTAATGGATCGAAATGTAAACTTATGTCTTTTTACCGATCTAGTCCTCACCAGGCTATGTACTTTCTCTATAGGAACGCCTTAGAACGATTAACTCAGGTTAACGATCTAGGTGTCCTATTAGATTTGAAACTTAAATTTACCGACCATGTATCTACCATGGTCAATAAAGCTATGGGTGTGCTTGGTTTTATTAAAAGATGGTCAAAAGAATTTAATGACCCGTACATAACTAAAACGTTATATACATCATTGGTCCGTCCGATTCTTGAGTATGGATCGTGTGTCTGGAGTCCTCAATATGGAGTACACCAAGATCACATTGAATCTGTACAAAAAAACTTCCTTACTTTTGCGCTTAGGGGACTTAATTGGGATGCAAATCTTTACCTCCCCTCTTATCATAGTAGACTTTTACTTATCAACTTACCATCATTAATAAATCGTAGAACGATGCTGGGTGTCATGTTTTTATATAATCTTATTTATGGAAATATAGACAGCCAGCATTTACTAACACGCTTAAATTTTAACATTCCTAGTAGAAGGACCAGAAACTTTCGTCCTCTGCTCCTCAGCCATTTTAGTTCGACATATGCCCAACACGATCCGTTCAGGGTATTATGTTCGGACTACAATGGTCTCTACCACATCTTGTTACTTTGCCCTACTAACAATCTTAAATCGCTTATATTAACCGCCTTATCTGTGCAACACTTTTCCTCGTAATATCTTTCTCCTAATCCTCGCTTATCTATCTCGGATCTATTCCCGCGATTCGAGCCGTACGTTACGCGGCAGCGTCCCTCGGTCGGTTGGACGGGAGGTGGGCTGTACGTATGCAGTAGGACCCGCGCAAAAAAAAAAAAAAAAAAAAGACAACCTCGTTGCAGATGCCCTCTCGAGGCAACAACTCAACGTTGTAGAAGAGGAAGAGGGATTTTCAGGCGCGGCCACAATTCACAGTGAGCTGCCGCTAACCCACACTATCCCATCCACGGACAAGCCTCTCAATTGCTTCCAAAACCAGATAACTCTGGAGGAAGCCCGCTTTTCGTCAAAACGCAGTTTTGTTCTCTTTGGAAACAAGAGACGGCATAACATTGACTTTACTTGCGAGGAGTCATTGCTGGAGGAGCTCGCGGACGTGATAGTTTCTAAAGGAGTAAATGCCATCCATTGCGATTTTCACACGCTAGCAATGGTACAGGACAAATTGGTTCGGCAATTCCCCAAATTTTGGCACTGCAAAAATCGAGTAACGGATATTTTTGCAATTAATGAGAGGCGGGAGATTCTCACTGTCGAGCACAATAGAGCTCACAGGTCTGCCAAAGAAAACGTGAAGCAGGTACTCTCCGAGTACTACTACCCGAAAATGACCAAAATGGCGAACGAAATAGTCGATTCCTGCAAGACTTGCGCCAAGGATAAATACGACAGACATCCAAAGAAACAGGAGCTTGGCGAAACACCAATCCCATCTCATGTAGGAGAAACGCTACACATAGACATCTTTTCCAGGGATAAAAAGTATTTCCTTACGTGCATCGAAAAATTCTCGAAATTTGCCGTCGTCCAACCGGTTCACTCTAGATTCATAGAGGACCTCAAACCTACAGCTGATAAACATTTTCCCTAAGGCAAAGGTCATATATTGCGACAACGAACCATCGTTGAACTCGCACACCTTAGTGGCCACGCTGGAAAACCATTTCAGCGTAAGCATTTCAAATGCTCCGCCCCTCCACAGTGTCTCAAACGGACAGGTGGAACGCTTCCACAGCACCTCTGTAGGAGCTTGCTAAATGCCTTAAAATCGACAAAAGCATCAGCGATACCGTAGGGCTGATCCTACTGGCTACAACCAAATACAACAAATCTATCCATTCGGTCATCGACAAGAGGCCGGCAGACGTGGTTCAGACTCAATCAAATGGGCCACAATACGAAATACAGGATAATACAGGATAAGGATAAATAGCACAAGACAAGCTCCGAAACAGGGAAAACCCTTCCCGACAAAATAGAGTGTTCGAGGTTGGCGAAAAAGTCCTAGTGAAGTCCAACAAACGCCTGGGCAACAAACTCTCACCTTTGTGTGAAGACAAAACCGTTGAAGCGGACATGGGGACCACAGTCCTCATTAAGGGGAGGGTGGTACACAAAGACAACCTTAGGTAGGCCGAGCGTGACTTTATTAGCCCTCGCCTGATAATTTTTAAATTTTTACTATCCATTTTTTGTAGCCACTTGGCATAAGTTTGGCTTCCATTATTTTAATCAAGCTTTGGTGGTGGGCTACCCAATTTCAACAAACTTACAGCACTTCCAAATTACAGGTTCACAACCATATCCCTGATTTTTCTTTTGACCACAACATCGGCACGCGTCACGGACTATTCTAAAGCTAAATACATTACCATCAGAGCTCTTGCCAAAGTTAATGTCGTTAACATCATCTTAGATCATGTAGACCTGGAAGGTGTGTGGGTGGAAGAGCCCACCGGGACCGCGATTAGGGATGTTTTGTCCGTATCGTCCGTTAAGATATTACAATCCAATAACATCTTCGCTTTATTATTAAGTTTCCAAAGATTAAGTCGGCCTGCAACAAGATCACCGTTTTCCCTTTATCACATCACAGGCTGGAGGACAATATTATTGCTGAATGCGACGGCAATATCCACACGGTAGAAAACTGCTCTTTGACAGCAGGGGCTACATTTGATCGGCTGGCGCGAAGGAGATCATGCGCTCAAGAGCTTCACGCTGGAGGCACGGCACATTGCGAGATCCAGCAAAGCTATTTACCCCCCATCACCTACGTTGATGAGGGGATTGTGATTATAAACGATAGCCCGGCTCGAGTGTGTGTGGATAATAGCACCTGTGCCCATATAAGTGGCACATATCTCGACACCTTTGAAGAAGGTGCCACCGTCAACGAAACCCGATTGGTCAACCATGACACAGCCCAGAAGAGGGCTCCATGGAACGCAACGTTCTCAGTCTTCCTTACCTTCACCGGCTGAGTGAACGTAACTTGGAACACATCAAGAAGTTCGGGGAGAAGATCAACCATCATCAAATATATCAGATGGTGTTCATAGCGGGAGCAATATGCTGCGCTTTGATTTGCATCGGCTTGGCCTATCTGCGGGTCACTCAGGCCCGAAGAACCGCGGCCCAACTAAAGGAGATGATCGCCCAAATAGGGTCGGCCGAGGGCGGCCTCATTCTTGAAGGGGGAGTAGTTAACTGAAGTTAACCGCGCAACGGCAATGTCCTATTACTTAAGAGCTCGCTCTGGCCAAACTGCTGACACAGCGTCTGGCCGGATGCTCGTCCATAGCCGGCGAACACTGCATATTTGCGTGGCCGCTATGAAATACATTTTTGTTAGCTTTAAGTTTCAGTGTGTACTTGAGTCTCCCACAATAAAGAACTCCTTTACCTAAACTCCGGCACAAGCCGTAAGATTCAATTCATTTGTACTTGATTGGTTACTCAGCCTCAAGGGCGGTAACAACGGAGTTAGTAGCTCCCAACATAACCTCCTGTCAGAAGGAAGAACCCTAGGCAACCGCCAGGGATATCAAATCACCCTCCACTGAAGACATCCTCTCCAGCGAAGAACATACAACTATCCTCATCACTGAAGACATCCTCTCCAGCGAAGAACATACAACTATCCCCACCTTAATTTAATTAATTTACATTCTTGATCAGGATCACCTCCTGAGTCGATATGAGCATGTCCGTCTGTCCGTACGCCTTTTCAATGCGTACGCGTTGTCATTTGTCGTAAAACATTTGTCAATGAAAACGCTGATTTAACATTTTATGGGAGCCTTGTGCTCCAACAAACGAGGATTACTTGTCGCCTTGAGCACAGTTTTTTTTCCCCCCAATCGGCCAATACTGACAACGTATCTTCGCCAATAACGATCGAGGTCCAGCGTGCAGGTTGTGCTCATGAAAGCTAAGGAAAGCATGCTTCGCATTACAGGTTGATTCCTGGGCAAAATTACTAGGTGACGACCCTCGTAATCCAAGGATGAATTCTTGAGACGTCCGTCTTCTCGAAGCAATCCAAACTAATACAAAAAGGGGGATAACGAAACCATCAGACTAGAGGAGGCAACCATTCCCTTTGTCTGCAAAGTCCTTATTTCATCACCCAACTGAGCGCGCTGAACTGCCCACAAAAGCATGCAAGTCCCCGCCTTGGGATCATTCCTTTATGCCGAACCCGTCTGTCAAACTTATAGACCTATGCAAACACTCGCTGAAGAGCTGGAAAGGAGTTCCATGTCGCCACGAGGTCTGTATATGGCGACTTCACCGATAAAATTGAAGTGCAAAACTCAAAAGCTGCTTCTCGACTACTATCGTCGCAGGCCAGTGCTCCTGTGTCTTTAACAGATAGGGCGGCCCCTGTCACAATTACCTGGATCCGATCTGCTGGATTTTTCAACGTAGACACATATCGCCACTCCATGGAACTGGTCAGATTTTGGATGGTTGACACGCGGTAAGCGACAAAAACGTTAAACCTGGCAGGCTCATCTCGAATCCACGATAGCACGGCTGAAAAGTCGCACCAACAAAAATACTTCCCTTTGAAAGCGGCTAGACTGTGAACCTCGGCCATCATTCTCGCCAACAACTCGGCTCCAGCCAGCTCTAACTTCGGCACATCTAGCGTCTTAAGAAGCGATACTCGAGACTTCGCACATAGAAGGCGGCTCTCAGCACCTGCCGACCTGGAAACTATGTAGACACATGCTCCGTAGGCTTTAATGCTGGCGTCACACAAATTATGAATCTCCACGAGTGCTCCGAGGAAATTCTGCACGTTGAGCTGGAAAGGAGTTAACGTATTTGCATGTCGCCATGAGGTCTGTATATGGCGACTTCACCAATAAAATTAAAGGGCGAAGTTCTAAAGCTGGCTTCTCGACTACTATCGTCGCAGGCCAGTGCTCCTGTGTCTTTAACAGATAGGGCGGCCCCTTTCACCATAACCTGGATTCGATTAACTCAGTAGGAAGGGCTCCTCGAGAATCAGCTGGATTTTCCAACGTAGGCACATATCGCCACTCCATGGAACTCGCCAGACTTTGGATAGTCGCGATTAGCGACAAAAAGGTTAAACCTGGCAGGCTTATCTCGAATCCACGATAACTCGGTTTAAGAGTCGCTCCAACAAAAATACTTTCCTCTCCCAACATTCTTGCCAACAACTCAGCTCCAGCCAGCTCCAACTTTGGCACAGTTAACGTCGTAAAAGGCGATACTCGAGACTTGGCACATAGAAGGCGGGTGTGACTGAAGCTCCGGAGGATCTCCTGCCACTCGGGGTAAAAACTCTGAAGTAAGCTTTCATCCCAAGAAAGATACTCTCGGCGCAAGAATGTTTTTGCCTTAGTAACAACTGGACCAACAAGGCCCAGAGGATTGTATAACCGCTGACAGGATGATAGGACAGAACGTCGAGACGGCTTCGAAGTGGACTGAAGAGCTGAAAACGAAAGCAGCAGCTGATCAGTGGAAGGATCCCAAGCATTTCCGCAGCTGAAAATCGTCTTTGCACAAAAGCGCCTAAATCTCCCCTAAAATGCCAACAACCTCCTCCTTGTAGCTGCCACCAGAAATAAGATCATCGACGTAATAATCTCGAAGAAGGATTTGGGATCCCACTGGAAAGTCTTCAACCTCGTCTTTAGACAATTGGTGCATCGATCGCACAGATAGATAGGACGCCGGCTTTGTTCCATATGAAACAGTGTTCAATTTATATGTTTGCAGCTCTTCCAGAGGGGAATCTCTCCACAAAATGCTCTTCAAGTAGCTTTCAGACGAAGCCATCATCACACAACGGTACATCTTACAAATGTAGCCAGTCAGCGCTACCGGATGCGAACGAATCCTCAGCAGGATGTGAAAAAGCTTAGGTTGGATGACCGCCACAGCCATTAATATATCATTATAGCTACCCTTGCTAAAGTTTTTTGCAGATTTTTTTTTAAGCGCGGTTCCCACTGCATACGTATAGCCCACCTCCCGTCCAACCGGCCGAGGGACGTACGGCTCGAATCGCGGGAATAGATCCGAGATAGTTAAGCGATTAATATAAGCGATTTAAGATTATTAGTAGAGCAAAGTGACAAGATGTGGTGGAGACCATTGTAGTCCAAACATAATACCCTGAACGGATCGTGTTGGGCATATGTCGAACTACAATGGCTGAGGAGTAGAGGACGAAAGTTTCTAATCCTTCAACTAGGAACGTTAAAGTTTAGGCGTGTTATTAAATGCTGGCTGTCTATATTTCCATAAACACGATTTTATAGAAACATGACAGCCAGCCATAAACACGATTTTATAGAAACATGACAGCCAGCATCATTCTACGGTTTGTTAATGATGGTAAGTTGATTAGTAAAAGTCTAGTACGATAAGAGCGGAGGTAAAGATTTGCATCCCAATTAAGTCCCCTAAGCGCAAAAGTAAGGAAGTTTTTTTGTACAGATTCAATGTGATCTTGGTGTACTCCATATTGAGGACTCCAGACACACGATCCATACTCAAGAATCGGACGGACCAGTGATGTATATAACGTTTTAGTTATGTACGGGTCATTAAATTCTTTTGACCATCTTTTAATAAAACCAAGCACACCCATAGCTTTATTAACCATGGTAGATACATGGTCGGTAAATTTAAGTTTCAAATCTAATAGGACACCTAGATCGTTAACCTGAGTTAATCGTTCTAAGGCGTTCCCATAGAGAAAGTACATAGCCTGGTGAGGACTAGATCGGTAAAAAGACATAAGTTTACATTTCGATCCATTAAGCTTTAGGTTATTTGCTAAACACCAATTTTGAAGTTTATCCAAATCGGATTGAAGTCTAGACTGGGCGCTAGTGAATTTATACTGAAGGCATAGCTTAACATCATCAGCGTACATAAGTACAAGTGAATTAGTTAAGGCAAGGGGCAAGTCGTTAATAAACAGAGTAAAAAGTAGGGGTCCAAGATGGCTTCCTTGGGGCACGCGAAGGTAACATCTTTAAAGAAAACACGTTGGGTTCTCCCTGACAAGTAGCACGAAATCCACATAATAAGATCAGTTGGGAATCCCAAAAGACTGAGTTTACTTATAAGAAGCGAATGGTTAACAGAGTCAAATGCTTTACTGAAGTCAGTGTATATGACATCTGTTTGTAAGCCATTCCGGAAGCCATCCGTGATAAAAGATGTTAGCTCCAATAAGTTGGTAGTGGTGGAGCGGCGCTTCATGAAGCCATGCTGGCACGGAGTTATTATTGAACTACATAGGTGTTGCAAATGTTGAGTGATAAGTTTTTCAAAAAGCTTTGGAATTGCTGACAATTTTGAGATGCCTCTATAATTCGCAGCGTCGGATTTTTTCCCTTGTTTATGCAGCGGAATAATGAAGGATTCCTTCCACATAAGGGGAAAGATCGAAGTTTCCAGCGATAGATTAAAGAGTTTAACGAGCGGTTTGCACAGAGCCTCGGCGAAGTTCTTCAGAACAAAAGACTAGTTGCAGCGTCGCATGGGCCAAGCGCTGCTGTAAAGAAAGCTCGCCGATAGAAAGGCGAAAGTTAACGGCGAGAAACGGAGGAGCAAAGGATTAACGGCAGGAACCAAAAGTTGCAAGGAGTAACGGGCGCCTCAGGCACTATATAAGGAGGGCCTCTGGAGCAAATCGGGACCGAGTCTTCTAGGGAAGCTGGAAGAGTTGACTTACCCCCGTGGGTAAGTCTGACATTCAAGCAGGAAAGTCTCCTTGGAGGAATTAGGAGTATAGGCTGAAGGACCCCCTGAGGGTAAGTTCGGCGGCGGTACGCGAATCAGCCAAAGTGCGGAAAGCGTGGAGCAAGTGGGAAAGGATCAAGGATCCGCGGCAAAACTGAAGCCCAAGGGTAAAAGGAGTCGGGTTGAGTTATTCCCGGACACAACAGGTATCCTGGTGTCGTAGCGGTAGCAACGGGTCAGCCTGGCGTTCGCCTTGCCTGCTCCTGACCGTTCAAACCAGGTGTGATCCTGTAAAGCGAGGGATAGCCAGCTCGGGAACTCAATGCCACAAGTGAAACCACGCAGAGACTCCCCGGGAAAGTCAGTAGAATCCTGATCCAGGCGCTGGGGCGTATGCACAGCGTATCACCTGAAGTTAAAGGAGACGCGACGCCAAAACCTCTGTTCTGCCATAGATCCTGCGGGGCGTAGGCACGCAGGTGTTTGGAGGCGAGTGGCGAACGCGACCGGGAGCGTGTCCTGTGGGGTAGGTAGGCCCTTCGTGCCCTGATCCGGCCGCTAAGCAGCGAGAAGCCTGGGAGGTGAGCCAATCGGTCTGTTAACACGGATTAGGTGCCGGCCACGGCAAAAGGGCATTCCCAGTGAGCCAAAGATACCGAAGGTCCACGGCACCCGCAAAGGAGAAGCAGCGATGGAAGAGCAGCGATGGAAGAGCAGCAACCGAAGCGGCGACGACGAGGGAGCAACGGCGACGACAAGGGAACAGCAGCGCCGTCTGAAGAGCAGCAACGACGAGGGAGCAGCAACGACAGAGGGCAGCGGCGGCGGACGAGCAGCGAAGAAGACAACAGCAACAACACAGGCCACGCAACCAGAGACCGTGAGTCCAAACGAAGGGAACCTTAAGCCGTGTTGGCGCCAGGCACCAAGACCACACGACCTGCCGGGCGCAAGCTTGGTGTATTGGCACCAACCCGGAGCGGGGATCGGGGGTCGACGGGAGGACGAACGGTCGGTTGGCTGAGCCAAGCGGCCGGTGAGATTCACCCTTTTTGTAAATTTAACATAATAAAGGGGATTTGTATTAAACGAAGTTAACCGTGTTATTTCTGGGCTCGGGCAATCACGTCGAATCTATAAATTCGGTGGAACGTACCCACAAACTCTGTGAGCTAGTCTCGGCATTTGTTGCGAACAAACAATAGCAAAAACAGTTCGTTACATTATAAATTTTTGATTCTAATTCTTCCTTATCTTGTTGATCCAATGTGCCAAATAAATATTTAAAAAAAGTACCTACGAAATTTGCATGTCCTCTTTTGTTTTGTTGAGCAATTTTGATTCCGTTCATTTCTCTATTTAATTTTCTATAGATATTGAATTTGATCCAAATGTTTAAATGATCGTTTTTGTTTTTTTTTTTTCGCGGTTCCCACTGCATACGTACAGCCCACTTCCCGTCCAAGCGACCGAGGGACGCTGCCGCGTGACGTACGGCTCGAATTGCGGGAATAGATCCGAGATAGTTAAGCGAAAAGTAGGAGAAACATATCACGAGGAAGAGTGTTGCACAGATAAGGCGGTTAATATAAGCGATTTAAGATTGTTAGTAGAGCAATGTGACAAGATGTGGTAGAGACCATTGTAGTCCGAACATAATACCCTATCGTGTTGGGCATATGTGGAACTATAATGGCTGAGGAGTAGAGGACGAAAGTTTCTAGTCCTTCTACAAGGAACGTTAAAATTTAAGCGTGTTAGTAAATGCTGGCTGTCTATATTTCCATAAATAAGATTATATAGAAACATGACAGCCAGCATCGTTCTACGGTTTGTTAATGATGGTAAGTTGATTAGTAAAAGTCTACTACGATAAGAGGGGAGGTAAAGATTTGCATCCCAATTAAGTCCCCTAAGAGCAAAAGTAAGGAAGTTTTTTTGTACAGATTCAATGGGATCTTGGTCTACTCCATATTGAGGACTCCAGACACACGATCCATACTCAAGAATCGGACGGACCAATGATGTATATAACGTTTTAGTTATGTACGGGTCATTAAATTCTTTTGACCATCTTTTAATAAAACCAAGCACACCCATAGCTTTATTAACCATGGTAGATATATGGTCGGTAAATTTAAGTTTCAAATCTAATAGGACACCTAGATCGTTAACCTGAGTTAATCGTTCTAAGTCGTTCCCATAGAGAAAGTACATAGCCTAATGAGGACTAGATGGGTAAAAAGACATAACCTAGCTCCCCTGAACCAAAGTCCAGAACAAACAAAGGTTCTATCACCCACAGTTTCCGCGGTACACCTATGAGAAGAAATTGATCAAATTTTACCATATATTGAAGTATGTAGGCCGTGTAATGGCGATGACCATCATTGTTTCTAGTACATATCATTTTTGAAATGTATGTGTACCAACTAAAATTAAAAAATGGTATCTAGCAGTAACCATATCTTTGGAATACTCATCCAAAGTTGAAATCTCAGATTTTCAACATAAATTTTTGGTCTTCTATGATTTTTCCCCAAACATTTTTCTTTGGAAGATTTTTATTTTCTTATTGAAATCGTTTTGAACAAAGAAACAGTTTCAGATAGCCACGACTTTTAGAAAATATGAGATTAAAAACTCCAATTTACTTGAAGAAAATATTGTTTAACCACCAATAATAATTTCAAAAAAATTATTTCGAGTTTTTCCTTAAATCCAAAATTAAAACATGGTATGATCTACTGATTTCAATCTTGGCAGAGCATCAGCTACCTGTTTTCCTTTCCCGGCAAATATTTAATAGCGAAGTCAAACTAGTTTAATTTTATTCTCCATCTTTCTAGTTTTATATTAGTTTCATATTCTTTTATATTATGAAGCCAAACTACTGGTCTATGATCGCTATTTCAAACTTTCTACTATAGAGATAAGACCTAACATATTTTCTATTGCTGAATAATTAATTTCATGTTCGGTAAGAGTTCTACTAGCATAACAAATAGGTTTATGATTTTGTGAAAATACTGCGCCTATGGCGACATTGCTAGCATTTGCTGTAAAAGAATATAATTTTTCAAAGTTAGGGTAAATTAAAATTGGTTCTGATGTAATGAGAAGTTAAAATTTCTCAAATGCTTCTAAATATTCTTTATCTGTTGAATTTATAGTGGTACCTTTCTTTAAGTTTAAAGTCATGAATTTTCTATAAAATGCACAGAGACCTAAAAATGATTTTATTTCTTTTTGGGTTTTTGGTATTGGAAATTTTTGTATTGCTCTAATTTTTTGGGGGTGTGGCTTTATTCATTCTGTTGTTATTATATGTTCAAGGAATTCGGTTTCCTTTTTCATAAATTCACAATTCTCAAGTTGAATCAATTTTTAAGGTCAATTGACTTGAGGTGAATTTTCGGTTTTTTCGTATTGTAAATTATTCTATTCCCTCAATTTTTTTGGTCTCCCTCAATTTCCCTCAATTTTTTTTCCCTCAATTGATTGTCAAAAACAATCAATTTAGATTTTATTACATCTAGGGTTAACGCAAGGGAAAATAAATGTGACAATAGGTTATAACTTTTACAGATAACGCGAAAAGGATCATGATCCGCAAAATTAGATTATCAAATTGGTAACCAAAGGGGTCGGAAGGACCTAGTTGACCTGTTTGGAACAGAGAAAAGTATCTTTTCGAGTAAAAGTTTCGAGTCAACTTGACCAAGAAGGAGCATGGCCCCAGCACAAGTACGACGTAAATACAACGGTGGTAGGTCTAATAATTTTAGCCGACAAAGATATGGTGGAAGAAGATCATCTGAGTCCCAGTTTAAATATTTTAAGGCAAATAAAACAAAACTGCTTTTGCGCTGATTCAATACTTCGTTGATGAACCATATACTGCAGTTATATCTTCATTAATATATGTTCATGTGAACATTAATATGTTCATTAAACGACAGCTTGTGGTCGAAAAGAACTTCAAGATCATTCATTACGGAAACACAATCTAAAAAGAATTTCCCAACTGAGTACGAGATGACATGAGGCATGCTACGATTAAGCGTCATAACCATGCACTTTGAGCAGTTAAGTGAGAGGAGATTATTAGAGCACCACAAGAATACTTGTGTCAAATTATCGATGTCTATGAAGGAAGTGGTCAGAGAAAGAAAAACAGAGCTGGACATCAGCATACATAAGTGTAGTAGCATAGCTTACGACACCAGGTAAGTCCTTAGTGACTGCCTTGCGGAACGCCAGATGTACGTTTTATAACATGAGATGTGATGTTCTTGAACAAAACCCGCTGCGTACGATTCGATAGATATGAAGTCATCCACTGTATGATATTAGAAGGAAAACACATAAGATTAATTTTCCATAGACGGAGACGATGATTAACAGAATCGAAAGCTAAAATCGGTGTAAACTACATTGGTTTGCATTGGTTTTAGAGAACTCTTGTAGTGAATTCTAGCAGATTGGTTTTGTAGAACAATGCTTGACAAAACCATGCTGGTTGGAGGAAATTATTCTTTTGAAATGATGTTGCAGTCGCCAAACTACACAGAAACCAAACTCGCAGAAAGTTTAGCAGAAATTAGGAATCGGACGAATAGGTTGATTGCAAAAATGAAGCAAAGAGATTTGCAGTACTTTGTTCTGAAGAATCAGAAGTATTTTTATAAGTTAGAGAAGGAAGAAAAATACTTGGATTTACGTTTCATATTGACAAACGAATCAAAAGGAGCTCGGATCTTTTCGGATGTTTGCCTTACAATTCACGATATAACGCTTCTAAAGTTTATTATTAAGAATAATAAACTGGTTGCGAATGTTTGTCTGATGAAACAAAGATCTAGACTTAAGAAATATTTTGGAAACTCTAGATTTCCTGTTCTTAAGACGAGAATGGTGTTTATTAAACCAAGGCGGTTTCGTGGATGAAGACGATGAAACTACATGAACAAGTTTGTCCAACGCGTTGTGGAATACATCATAAAAAGAATCATTAGCATCATCGATAGAGTTAAAAGAAAAGATATTCCCAGTCAATTCCAGCGAAAGGATTGCGAAGAGCATTGTAATCCGTTTTTTGGAATCTTTAGTACGATGCTGAGCCTTATAGAGAGCATGAATATTAGGGAAATCAATTAACACAGAATCCAATAAAGTAGGATGGTGTAAGTCCATAGGAAGCGATAGTGGTGAAGACCTATTTACAGTCACATCATATTAGAGAAAATAAAAGAGATCTGCTAAGTGTGTTAAGGATGGGGTTAATTTGGAAAAGAGCAATTTCAATTAATTCATCTATAAAGTCGTTGTGACAACTGGCGTGCAAGAAATTGTCATTTTCACACGGGATCCAGGAGATTTGGGGAAGGTTTCAACCACCCATAATTAGGACAAAATCAAAGTAATTGACTTATTATAAAACCAACTTAATAGCATCAAGGTGGTGAAAATATACAGTGTCCTCAACCGCTAAAGGTATATAGGAACAAGTCAGAAAAATATGAGACGCGAACTGGAAACGATGAACTCGATTCTAAACTGATTCGGGATTAGTTTAGCTGAGATTTCATTATTAACAGAAATGATGACTCTGCCTGCAAAAGATGGCCTATCCTTTCGAAACAAGGTGCATTTGGGAACAAAAATTTGAGGTTTCACTTTGAAACAAAAATTGACACTCCTTGACGATTCCATAGCAATGCATTGGGCGATGTGCGGCGCAACAGGGGTAAAGAGCACAGAGTGCTGCCAACGAGCGGGAAACGCGCTGTAGTATTTTCACATATCGAAAGAACACTGACTCAGTAGTCAAGTAGTATATCCGCAAATACACTTAATGTATCTGCAAATACCCTAGATAACGAATCTTCTATAAAACCAGTATACCCTGCCATACCTATCAAATCATATATAAACAACATTCCAGAGCCTACTGTGGGAATAATTCAAATAGGCTAGACACCTTTCCCATAGCATTATCATTGGCATCCAGACATAAACATAGACATAAACCATTTACACGCCTTCATCGACGACAGTAGACGTAAACATCAAACCCCTTTTGCTCCAAATTCATAAACAAGTGCCCATCCTGGGAACCTACATGTCAGCATAAAACTGTGACCAATCAAAACTATTCCACCAAAGTCCATCTATGCTGCCAGCGTCGCTGTCACCGATAAAAGCTATAGTTATAAGAAAATTGAATTGTAAAATCAGTTTATAATCAACGATCAATCCAATAGGATATCTTTATAACTCATTCTTGATATTTAAAAATAAAATTTATAAAATAAAAATCTTAATTTTTATTTTTTTTATTTTAAATCGGGAATTAAAACATATAATTGGCGCAGTCGGTAGGATACAATTATCCTCGCGTGTTTTAAGTATCGAACTAAATACATCGCGAATTTATTGTATCCACAAAACGAATCTATAAACATTCCTAAACATGAGTGAAATCACGAATGAGGATTTTAGTGTGAAGTGCAACAAACATTACATAAAAAATTTTAATACCAGTGAACTCAGCATTAGTCAAATGACGAATGAGGTTTTCTAATGTCTATTTGAAATAAACAAACAAAATAAAAGTATTAATATAATCAAGACAATTAAAAAAAATATATATATTAATTAAATAAAAAAAAAAATTTGTAAATGCAATCTGAACAACCATCCACATCAGCTGCAGCAAGGCACATCATGTCTGACAGCAATATGAATCATTTCTTCATGCAACTAAAACAAATTGACAAATTTGATGGTGATCACTGTGGACGGAAGTCCACGAGGTGACGACCTGCATGCCTAGGCGTGCGCGAGAAAACTCTATATAGTAACATATCAACAAAATTTCTTTAAGTGTATATCAGTAAATTTTGTAAACCAATTTTGTAAACCGAAGCTGAAGCCTTTTGTATTGAAATTCGTAATCCAGCTGCAAATTGCATCATTCCAATTTTTGTAAAAACATAAACATTTAATTTTTCAATTCGGCTGAAAACAGTCTCATTTAAGATTTCCAATTTCTAAGAGCCACTTCAGATTGAAAACCAAAACAATATTTTAGTAAACAGAATCCCGACTCAAATCTTTCTCACTCCTTTTAAGTGAAATAAAACTAAACAGCTCAAACCATTCTTAAATGGGCATCCACTTCACAGGAAATTTCACATTTTCTTGTCACCTCGATTAATTGAGACCCAAAGTCTTCCACGTCAACTGACACCTCAAGTAATAGGTTCCGACTCAATCGATTTCCTTCAGAAAACAAAGCTTCTCTGAGAGAAAAGCTTTTTTCGAGCTTTGATCTGCAAAAAGCTTCAGCAAGGGTAGCTATAAAAGGGACTTAGAGCCCCAAAGTTAAGTTAGTTCTGAAACTCCAAAAATTCTAAGCAGTTTTAAAAATCACACTGTATCAAAAACGGAACTCAAATAAAATTATATTTTTTTCAAACTATTTTTGAAGAAGATATTTAATTGGCGCAGTCGGTAGGATGTGTAAAAGTGACCAGTGATCAATCGAGATCATAGAACATC
>NW_025319156.1:0-84128 GCF_017639315.1 Drosophila ananassae
CCTCGGTCGGTTGGACGGGAGGTGGGCTGTATGCAGTGGGAACCGCGCAAAAAAAAACCGCAATGGTCATCAATGGCAATCTCCACCTCAAATTTATTGAAATTGATACTTTCCTCTCACTTAAAACTGATGCGAGTGTTCGTTTACATGGTCCGCTTTATAAAAAAGTGAAAAAAAATTAGTAGTTCTTTGAAGCTTCTTTGGCTGGGCTTGCCTTTTCGTTGTTGCGGGTCGGGGGCGACTACCTAATGCTCCTATATTGTACGATGCCAAGTTTCCATTATTGTTGACGAAGCGTTCTCAATTTGTCCAGAGCTATGCCCGATACTTGCACGAGTCGAATTTTCATGTGGGTCCACGAGCACTGGTGAGTCTCTTGCGACAGCGTGTTTGTATCAGTAAACGCGCAGGAAGTCTGCAGTCAGATAGTACGGTCATGAATACGCTGTTTTTAATGCAAGCCTTGTCTGAATACTCAAATCATGGGAGGTTTACCTTAGATTGAATCCGTGCTCTCCGCCCATTCCTCATATGTGGAGTGAATTTCTGGAGGCTGTTCGTCCGTAGAGCTTTGTGCGGCCACTACGTCTAATTTGAACCCGCGCGCATAACAGTAGGTTCCGGAGTCAAAGAACGTATAAAAGTTTTGACTAATTGTACCTGGATTCTGCAAGGGACTGATCGGGTTGACCAGGCGCTTGCTGTGATCAGCCTGGAGTTGATGTGAGGTACTTGAAGCCCTGGGTTGGTTTTCCTCAAGTACAGGTGGTACGGGGATTCGGGTGATTCCGTATCGGCCGATCCTACTTGTGGTCCGTTTCTCGGGAGGAACACTCGAAGTAAGTTAGGTAACGCGGGTTCTACTTGTGGTCCGTTTCACGGGAGCAACACTCGAAGTAGATACCGAAAGTCTACTTGTGGTCTGTTTTACACAGGAGCCACTCGTCTATACAGGAGCAACCCTTAAAGTAGGTTAATTTTAAGTGCCGTAACTTGACACTGAGTAACGAACTGATCCTACTTGTGGTCCGTTTCTCGGGAGGAACACTCGAAGTAAGTTAGGTAACGCGGGGTCTACTGGTGGTCCGTTTACACAGGAGCCAGTCGAAGTAGATTCGATGATGAGAGTTCTACTGGTGGTCCGTGGTTTAGACACTGAGTAACGAGACGATTGACTCTGTATTCGCAACTATCTTTATTTCAAAAGAACAATTCTTATATAGGATGCTAAAATAAAGTCTAGGTTAGGTCAATGTTATGGATGTGTCCCCCAATGTTAATGCCAATGTCACCCACCTTTGAGGTGGGAGGAGGGAGTATACATAACTTAATAAGTTTGCTCTGACCTTTAAACTCAATTCCTGTTTTTATTCACCCGACAAAGTTTTGCTTATTGTCATCTGCAGTCGAAACATTACTAAATAATTCTATTTCCAAAAATTTTTGATAGTTTTTCTAGTACTATCACTACTTTAATCATTAACTATCGGATGCCATCCCTCTGAGGAATACTCTTCCCACTCTACTCTTTTAGACTTTCCCAATTCGTCCCCTTTGCCTACAGAACAGTCCGAGAACGAACGGCTAGGGTGTTCTGCTTGAAGTTTTTTAAACACATTCGGACATAGCAGAACACGGTTCGTGACGCTTGGAGTGCTCTTAGAATCCCAAATATTTGAAATATGCGTGCGATATATGTTTGCCATTCTGGCAGGAAAAAGAGAGATAAGCTCAACAAAACAAAATTGAGATGGTCAAGGGACAGATGAAGAACCTAAAAACAAACAATCTTACATTCCCAGGTTGTGTTTGGGCGTTCATGGCCTGTACTTGAGTCTATTACATTTTTTTAGGTCCCTTTTGTAGAAGCTTTTACGTCAACTTCTCGTTCAGCATGGAGAATAGGGTTAATTAATCAGATATTATGAATTTAAAAAAAAAGTGATTAAAACTTAAGAGATTTGTTATCCACAAATGTAAATTTTTTTAAATTTGAGGTGTATCAACAGTGAGTTCTCGAACTGATTATTTCATTAGGTACAGCGAACTGAATTTCAAATAAAATAGAATTGAGGAACAGATTTTTAAAATTGTACTTATATTTCAATTGAACTTTAATAACAATCATGTTTACATTGGAATACATATGTATATAAAAACTCCCGTCTCTTTAATTGCTCTTTCATTCCTCCGGAGGGTCAGAACGAAAAGAACTCCACGATGTCAGATCGTGGTCATAACCTGCTGGTCAGTTTATATCGGCTTTAGTTACGACATCTGCATACAAATTTTGACGCCCTGTGGGTGACTCGTAAACCTCATATGGTAATATTAGAAGTCAATCGATCCCCCGATATATGGCGTGCTCGTAAATCGCTACTTCTTAAACATAAATTCATCATTTTCCGATACCCTTGCAGAGGGTATTATAATTTTAGTCGTTAGAGGGTTGGGTCTTTCCACACATGCTACATTTGGCCAAAGTATCTTATCTACAAAATTTTATAAGGATCGGCCGACTATATCCTATAGCAGTCATAGAAAGATCGAAATGGGCATAACTTTGGTCTTTTTTAAGTTAGAAAGATGGTAATTGGTACAGATTCCATATTTTTTCCAATATTAACAAATAATCTGATTCGGAAAATTTCAGGATCCGCAGACTATATCCTGTAGCTGCCATATAACTGAACGATTTGAAATTATCTATTTTTTAAGATGCTTGGAGCTGTTTTCAATGATGTTTTCAATATTCGATGATGAAATTCTCATAAGGATCGGTCTGCTATATACGATCCGATATATAAAATACTAGCTGTACCCTGCCACGCTTCTCTGTGGCGTATTGTGGTTGGACGATCAAGAAATGAAGAGCACGACAGACACACCTTGGTACATTCATCCCAAACAATGAGTTTACATGCTCGCAGTTCTTTTCCCATACCTGATGTTGAAGTACATTTGAAGAAATTTATATTCACTGTCTGGGAACGGGAGCCGGGTGCCAGCTCTGTGATATATTTGCCCTTTGATTTTGAAAGTTGGCATGAATTCGTCAGTTACAATTTACGAACCAAATGACGTCATTTGGAAGCAAGAATTATATTTCCTAATATTTAATAGGAAATGCTTTGATTCAGCAGTGGTTCCAGCAAGCAGAGTTCGCAGTGGCTCTGGTGGTGTTTCAAGTTGACGTAATTGGATTTTCCCGCCAGAACAACACATTTCTTTCGTTTCATTATTAAACATCAGAGCCTGGCAGCAAGTGCAGACATGGCTCATCTGGCCAATGACGACATGGCGACTGGAGCTATAATCAACAGCTGGATCATATCGAAATGCAAGAAATTGCTGATTTCTATCTACTGTTATCTGTGCACGGAATTCAACAGACGTTGCCCTATCGTGTTCATGTCTTTGCGAGCGAATTAAATCTATTGCTGTCAAGTCACACGGGAACGCTGTCGAACGGGATAAAAACGGGGGGATCCTATGTCCGCCTCCTGGGTCTAAGCTAGCTACCTCCCTACCAATTTTCAGCCAAATCTGTTCTGCCTTAACTAACACGACTTTCTTTTATATATATAGACTTTAAGCTGCTACCTAACTGAAAGTGTATATAAGCTTCGGTTCCTCCCGAAGTTAGCTTCCTTTCTAGCCGCCGGAAAGTTTGACCGGCAATAATTTATGATATTTTTTTAACCTTTCTTTATCTTTGCCTCTATTTGCGTCGCCCGCTCTCGTGCATTCGGTTGGCCACCTGCCGCCATGCGCTAACGTTGTCTCTCTCTCGCTTTATCTCTCGGTCGCTCGGTCTTTTAATCTAATTCGGTCTTCAACCCTACGCAGTAACATACATATGTCATATGTTCTACATATAAACCAAATCAATTTAATAAATACGCTGAACTATAATAATATTTTTGCTGCGAAAATGAATCCGTTTTTCGATTATGCCTCTCCTGGAAGGAGAGAATTCTTGAGCCAAAGTGCAGTTGTCCTTTTTGGGGACCGTCAAGGATTGCTGTCCTCCTTGAAAGAAGTGGAGAAATTTCCGGAGGCGATGATAAATGTGCGGCTTAGCGAATTGAAAAGCATCGTGGCGGATTTCTAGAGCCCACACAAGGAACTGTCCAAGCTGGATGTTTCAGAACTCCAGAGCGATCTGCGCGCCAAGGTTTTTAAGTTTGTCGCCTAAGGATTGTTTGGGCGATGTTAGGCGATTGGATTTATGCCGTAAGTGCCTTCGATCTGGGCACCTATCTCGGGCATTGCAATGCGTCAAGCTGTCGTACATATGGACGCAGACATCATGGTTAGGTTAGGTTAGGGCGGTGATGCAAGGGGGTCATAGAACACCCCCTCACTTCCACTTGAGCCGCAAGGGCTCCTTGTGCTGCCGCTGGAGCAAGGGTTTCACCGAGATGCTACCCCCCCCCTTCCTGTCTACCAGGGTGCGAATAAATGCCTAGACTTCCTATGGCGGCCCATGGTCCCAGCCTGCTTTTTTTATGAAGGCGACCAGTCCGCGTGGAGAGATCTCTGAGAGATCGCTAAGGTCCGAGAGTTCTTCGGACCCGAAGTGTTTGAGCCTGCTGCGTCCAAGTCCCGGGCAGTGGCATAAGAGGTGCGATACCTATTCTACCTCCTCTTCATCCCTGCAACTCCTGCAGAAATCATTGTGAGGGACTGCAAGCCTGGCCGCGTGCTCACCTATCAGCCAGTGCCCAGTGATTGCCCCAATCGCTAGGCTGCATTCCGGTCTAGTCAGAGCAATGAGTCTCGCCGATCTTTTCTGAGAGCGTGTCGGCCAGATCAAACGTGATGTTTTACAGGTCTGGAGATTATTCCATTTCCTATTGGCTGCCAGGTCGAAAAACTCCCTGCACTTTAGCCTGCAAGTAGCCAAGGGTATGCCTACAAGTTCTTTCTCCGGTAGGAGAGGGTTGGTAGTCCCTGCCCTAGCTAGTTCATCTGCAGTACAGTTTCCCTCGTGGTCCCTGTGACCGGGAACCCAGATGAGGTAGATGTCAAGCTGTTCAGCCATCTTGTTGAGAGATCTGCGACAGTCATTGACTGTCCTGGAGTTGGATGCGAATCCGTCAAGTGCCTTGAGCGCTGCTTGACTATCTGAGAAGATACATATTGTACCCCGATTTCCCCTTAGAGCTGGGGATTCAAGTGCTTCCTTAATGGCTACTACTTCAGCCTGGAACACACTGCAGTGGTCAGGGAGTCTGAAGGACTCCTTTAGGCTCAGATGCTCGCAAAAATAACCGCCTCCCACCTGGCCGTTAAGTTTTGATCCATCTGTATAGATATGAATGGAGCCCTCCGGTCCCGGTATCCGGGCTTCCCATTCCTCCCTCGAGGGAATTAAGACTTTGTAGTTAGTAGTGGGTTGGTCGACGGGCACACAGTAATCCGTACCCCCCTCAGGCATGAAATGTTGTAGGTCCAGTCTGGTATGACCGAAACTATTTTTGCTCCATAGGTTTGCCTCCCGCAGTCTTATTGCTGCCAGAGTAGCTGTCTTTACCCCCATCAGTTCAACTGGTAGTAGGTCAAGTATAGTGTCTAGGGCATCACTAGGCGTAGTGCGTAGACTGCCTGTCATACAGACTTCCGCCATGCGCTGCATCTTCCTGAACTTTTCCCTGCATGAGGAGTTGTCTAGGGCGGGCCACCAGACAACAACACCATAGAATAGAATTGGTCTGATGATCGCTGTGTATAGCCATCTGACCATCTTCGGGGACATTCCCCATTTCAGGCCTACCGCCTTGCGGCAGGTATAGAGTGCTATTGCCGCTTTCTTAGTCCTTTCAGCGGTGTTCAACTTCCAGTCCAGTTTCCTGTCTAGTGTGATACCTAGGTACTTCGCACTATCACTAAGAGCTAGTGTTTCTCCTAGGAGCTTCGGAAGTCTTAAGTTAGGTATTTTGTACTTCCTGGTGAACAGCACGAGCTCTGTCTTGGATGGGTTGACTCCCAGCCCGTTCTTTTGCGCCCAGGCCGACAGAACTTCGAGCTTCCCTGTCATTAGGTCGCATAGCGTCTGTGGGAATTTCCCCACGAAGGCAATAGCAACATCGTCCGCGTACGCAATGATCTTACATCCGCCACCCTCTAAGGAACGTAGTAGGCTGTTAACCGCCACGTTCCAGAGTAGTGGTGAGAGTACACCTCCTTGTGGGGTGCCCCTCTTGACGTATCTTCGAATAGTCGAACCTCCAAGTGTAGCCTCGACACTCCTGTTAACCAGGATCTGCCGTATTAGGTGAGTTGATCGATTGTCTATTCCAAGTCCCGTCAGTGCGTCGATTATTGAGCACGGTAGGATGTTATTGAAGGCCCCTTCTATGTCTAGAAAAGCCACAAGTGCGTATTCCTTAAAATTAATCGCTCGTTCGGCGATCATAGTGATATCGTGCAGGGCTGTTTCTGTTGATCTGCCCCTTTTGTAGGCATGCTGAGAGCATGAGATGTCGTTTGGGTTAATGCTAAGTTGTAGATGGAGACTTAAGAGTCTTTCCATCGTCTTAAGGAGAAAGGAAGACAGACTTATAGGTCTGAAGTCCTTGGGGGTGCAGTGGGATGGTTTCCCCGCCTTGGGTATGAATACAACCTTCGTGCACAGCCATGCCTTTGGTATCATACCAGTAGTGAAGACTGTGCTGAAGATTTTCTTAATCCATTTCCTTAGGTTAATACCGGCTCTGGATAACTGAGCTGGTAGAATACCGTCCGGTCCCGGAGATTTGAAGGGTTTAAAACTGTCCATTGCCCATTTCAGGTTTCTGTCACTAAGTAGGTAGTTGAGCGAGCCCTGATGACCCTGGCTACGCATCACCTGGGTTGTTCCTTCCGAAGAGCAACCCGGGAAATGTGCGTTGATAAGGGTCTCCAGGGTTTCCAGGCTTGAGGTTGTCCAGCACCCCTCCGTGTTCTTAATGTAACCTGCGACGGGGGCTGTAGTAGAGAGAATCTTTCTTAGGCGGGCGGCCTCTGATGTCTCCTGAATGTTGGTGCAGAAATTGGCCCAGGCAACCCTCTTTGCCTTGCGCAATTCTTTGTTATATTGCCTAAGTTCAGCTTTATAGGTTTCCCACGCCTCGTCTGTGTTGGTACGGTGCGCGTGGTTGAAGGCCCTACGTGCATTTTTTTTGTAAGGGGCTAAAGACGAGGTCCACCACGGAGGCTTCTTCGATCTGTTGCTACCTATCCTTTTTTTGGGGCAGGCCTTGTGGTAAGCTTTTGCACTAGTCGCAGTAAGCTTGTCTACCATGGCGTTAAGCCCCTCATAGGTCTCGATGGTCTCCGAAGGCGGTTCGCCTAAGGATCTATCTAGTATATTTTTATAGAGCTCCCAGTTTGCCTTCCTAGGATTTCGTACTGCTTGTTTGGTGAAGTTTTCAAAATTTACTACTATCTCAATATAGCGATGGTCTGAAAATGAGTGTTTGTCAAGGACTCTCCAGCTGGTGATTGCATCAGCCAGGGAGTGCGAGAATAGTGTGACATCAAGAACCTCCCTTCTGTTCTTGACTACGAAAGTGGGTTCTGAACCTCTGTTACCCACTAAAAGCTTAGAGCTGAGGATAAAATCGAAGATTGACTCACCCCTCTCGTTTGTGTCAGTGCTTCCCCACTGACTGTGATGAGCGTTGGCATCGCATCCTATTATTAGGTCGATGTCCTTCCTTTCGCTGTCTTCCACAAGCCGCCTGAGTAGCGAATGGGGTGGAGGTCCTAGGTGGTCGTGACCCATATATGCCGAGCATATTCTTAGATGGCCGTCTGGGCCCTCTATCGATGCGGCTACGTGATCTTCATTGCTGAAATTTGGTAGCAAGAAGGTATTAAGGCTTTTCTTTGCGAGTATGCATGCTCGCTTTTTACCTGTTACATCGGCTGTGTACAGCCTGAAGTCCGACGCCCCCAGACCGAGAATCCTGTCTCCGTGGATCCAGGGTTCTTGGATGAGGGCCACGTCAGCTCCATCCTCTGCAAGATGGAGCAGGAGGGCGGCGGATGCCACCTTACTGTGATGGAGGTTTATCTGCAGGAATGTCAGGGACATCCTTTAGATTCTCCACCACAGTAACCTCCGCCTCGGTGTCGGAGCCCAGCAAAGAGTCCTCCTCCATACCGACGCCTCCAAGAGCCCTCGCCAGGTCACTCTCCTCTGAGGTGTACCCTTCCAGAATGTCCTCCTCCACATCCGACATTCCTTCTGGGCGGACCTCTTCGGTCGGTTCCCCCGAGTCTAGCTCCTGTGCGTCCATCTCCAAGTCGATGCCTCCAGGTTTACACTTCGCATCCGACTTGTAGATCCTCACCGCAACGTGCTCGAAGCCGTATTTGATACGGCTACCGGCACCCTCCAGGATCTTCGCAGTCTCCTCATTAAGAGTGAGGACAACCTGCCTTCTCAGTCCCACTGCTTCCTCCACCTTGGCGACCCTCCAGTCCGCCGTAGGGAGTGTGGGATTGCAGATTTTAAGCATGGCCAGAATGGTGTCAGGGTCCGCCGGCTTCTCTGTCAGCCATACGCGGGCCCTCGGTTTGCTGGGGATCTTGTCCCAGTCCACCGCCTCCAATCTGGCTCCTGGGTAAACCTCCCCAAGCGACGCTATCATTCGCTTGTAGAGGCTTACAGACCTCGCATCTTGGCACGCTATCACCTTGATGCTACCCTGGTACCACCCTGCATCTTCGCAGTCCGGTGGGGGTCCTCCGCTCTTGAGCATCTCCTCCATGAAGCGCCCATGCAGCTCATTCACTACCTTACGCCAAAGTTCCTTGGGGATCAGGCCATCTTTGGAGCCATTATCAATGACCCCAATGATGGTCCTGCCCTTGGTAACTTCGGCGAAGGATCTGCTACTCTGTGTCTGCACCTTCTTCTTAGCTAGGGGCGCTCCACCGTCGGTCGACCTCTGCCTTTTCGCACTCTGTGCACTCTCCTTGGCAGAGTCGCCTACTCCTGTCGGCTTTTTTGGGTCCAATCTGGCTCCCGCTCTTGCTGGCTGAAAGTCAGGCAGGATTTCCCTCGCCCACTTTATAATTTCGGCCTGATCGGGATTGGACTCCGCCGATGGGTCTGCCCTCATTAGGATGAAGGCCGCTCTCCTCCTATCTTTATAGGAGCCCTTCCGCTGCAGGGTGCCAGCGGTCGTCGGACCGGGGCCTTCCTTAGGGTTGCCGCCGGTGCGAAAGGAGCTCGATTCAGGGATCTTACCCCCCACACCGTTCGGTGGTCCCATAGTGAGCCCCGTTTTGGGGGTCGGTGCCTTGGCATCTCCCCCTACACCGGCGCCGCTCGCCTCCGGATGTTGTCCCTCAGTGGGGAGCTTCGCCATCCCAGCATCTCTTTGGCCTCTATCTGCCTTGGAGATTGACGGATCCGAGATCCCATTTCCGGACTTTCTTAGGGAGTTCCGTTCTCCACTGTTTGTTTTTTTTGTTATATTGTTATTGTTCATTTTTGGACCCACGAGTAGGCGGGAAGGGGTTCGTCCATCATGACATAGCCCGCTTGTCATGATAAGCCTGGTTAAAACTGAGGGGTCGGCCGGTCCCCCAGAGTCCGCATATTAACGTCCGTGCATCCCCCGGACATGCATCCCTCGGCATATGCTGTTCCACCTTGGATTGGGGTGATTTGAGGAAGGGAGTTTTCTTCTCCCCGCCCGACTACAATTAGCCAGCATCCTCGGCAGAGACATGACCTAACCGGGACCTGTTACCAGCCGCCCTCACGTGGAGAGTATAGTCGCACTACCATCGGTGTACACAGTTACGGCACATGAGCTCATGCGTTTCTCCCCCTGTTGTACCCGATTGGCTGACGGCCACGCAGACATCATAGTCTGCTGCATTTTGGTGGCAATTTGCCAGCTCAAGGCCAACACCCCTCTCCCGAGGTTTCCACATCTAGCGACGCTATTTCTGGTTCAGCGTCCGCCGCCGTCAATTCTCTCGTAGCTTCTGGTTAGGAACCGCTTCGGGGATCTACTGCCACTTTAAGGCTGGCGGACCAGCTCCAGCTGCGGAAGATAAGGTATCCGGTGACTGTATCCGGTATAGGAGGCGCAGGGTTCTTTTCAGATGGGTTTTTTGTGCAAGTCAGCTTGCAATCCCAATGCTCTGACTACTCTGCGCAATTAGCTGCGATCGTAGCATCCAACATCACTGACCTTCAGCCCAATTTTGCATTGGACGTCAGCTCTTGGAAAATTCTTGGAAAATATTCACCAGCCTCAGCCAGTGGATTTGCTAATTGGAGCTGGATTATTTTACGAGCTGCTTGTGTGGGGCAAATTCATCTGCCTCCTGGTTTGCCCTCCATCCAAAATACTCGGCTTGGTTGGATTGCTTGTGGAGGCGGAGGCCCTGACGATTGTAAGGTACTCATGATAGCTGAGCAGTCAGAGTTGCTCGTCCAGACACAGACGGAGCCGGTGAAGGTGGATTCTCATCGCAGTTTTGTTTCCAAGCCAAAGAAGAAGCGCCTCCAGATGGTGCACAGCGAGAAGGATAAATATTGCAGACACCGTCGTCACTTCGAGCAGCACATCGAGAAGCGTCTGGCCGAAATCTGCACAGTGGTGGCTAGTGTGATAGGTCATCTATTACCCAGTGTGGATGTGAAGCCGCTGTTTGTCTTTGGCAGCGAAATGGATACCGAGATGCCATCGCCCAGCTGCAGTGACAGCGAGGATGAAGACGACGGGGACGGTTTGTGTCGGGTGCGCTGCTGAGCTACAAGGCGGGCAGTCAACAAATTGTGCCGGCTGCCCCTTCATGATACTGCTAAAAGCTCATCTTCAAACGGGCGGAGTATGTCGGTTCAAGCAGCCGCCGGAAAGTTAGGCCCGCAATAATTTATTTAATGGGTTTTTTTTTTGTCATTATCTTTGTCTCACTATCTTGTCTTTGTGCACCTGCATCTGCCGTCATGCGCTATTGTTGTCTCGCTCTCCACGGTATCTCTCGGTCGCTCCACAGCATTAAGCGTTGAGCCGCGCTCCCGCGTCTATTAATCTAATTCGGTCGTCAACCCTACGCAGTCACATACATTTGTCATATGTTCTATATATAAACCAAATCAATTAAATAAATTGTAATCATGCATAGAAATCTATAGGTCCTTGTATTTATTAAAGCCTAGATTTGGAACATTAAATAAAGCTCCCAAAAACGCTCGGTAACTGAAGAAAAATATTTAAATAAACATAATTTCTTCATCAAATTTTTTAGTCCCGTTAGTTACTCCTATAAAATTACTTTACAATTAATCCTTTTTAAAAATATATGTCGCGCTTACTCGAAGCTTTTTGGAGATAAAATTTTAGGTGAGAAGCAATGCTAAAAGCAAAAATATATTAATATATATATAATATTGCAAAGCAAAATTATATTATATGCAATATTCAAAGAGATGCCAAATTATATTGCATTTTATATTTATTAAAACCCAGATTTTCTAATAATGTAATTTGTTTCAAATCCTTTTAATGCAGCGATGGGCGGAAATAGATAACCAAGTTACACTGGCCTTAAATGAAGCAAAAGATAATGTTCGCTATATTTCTTCATTGCAAAAGTTTTGGGATCCACTATACAGGTAATTTTCTGAGCATTTTTTATATACTTAGACTTGCAGCCTATTTATATAGTTAGTTATTATATCTTGTTATATACAAGATATCTTGAAGTTTTCTTATCTCTAGCTCTATATTGACACCAAAGCTTGAAAATAACAGTTAACCGTTTCTTCTTGTTAAAAAATTAGTCTCAGTTATGGACTCTTTGAAGAAACTGTCAGGAAAAAACCTTTGGATTTGGTTTTTTAGTTAAAGGGTCTCACTCAGAGTTAAACCGATATTTTTTGTTTATATTTGATCAGGCATACGTACGTCCCACCTCCCGTCCAACCGACCGAAGGACGCTGCCGGGTTCTATAGCAGGTTCTCTACCAACTTCTAAAGCAGTGAATTGTGCTCTGCGTCTCTTCTTTTTTCTGATTCGCTGGGTCCAGCTATTTTTTGTCGGTTCTATTTAATACAAAAATAAAAAAAAAAAAAAAAAGCGGACGAACGTGTTTTTTTTTGTGCGCACTGCGATTTTATAAAATTTGTAATAAGCTTACCATAAACAATCGGTGTTTAATCCTATAAATATAAAAAAAAATTACCAAATTGCAAATTTTAGATTTTAATTTTCTTTCCAAACATAGCCCTGCTCTGCTTCTTCATTTCTTACGTTGTTGCTTCTATTCTACTGATTATATTCTCGCTCAATAGAGATTCTTATCTCCATTCTTTGCATTTTACTAACTCGCACTAACTGCACTTAATCTCCCACTTTCGATTCCCTGGTACAGTGGTACAAGGTTGATCAATAATGAAAACAAATAATATTAATAAACTAATTACTGAATTTTTAATAATCTTTAATAATTAATTATGAAATTTAAACTTTAATTTAAACTATGGGATTCGAACACAGACCCTTTCATTTTCTAGGTAGAAACATTACCTCTCGCAAAAATAAAAGTGAATATTTCAAACCAAATGGTTGTTTCTCGCTGAGAGAGAGCAACTTTGATACTTTTTTTTTTCGGTTAAATTCTGATTAAATGTAAAAAAAGGTTAACAGTTATTTGCAAGCTCTGGTTTGCATAATATCAATTACAATAATATCATATAAATAATAAAAATAATATCAATTAAAGTTAGAAAAAATAAATAAACTCTTTTTTTAGGTCTTCCCCTAATGTTATAATAAGTAGTTTGCCTGGACTAATGGTGGCAATTAGAAATGTTTCTAAAACTGCCCACTATTTTAATACACCAGTTAACGTAACAGGACTAATGGTTAAAATATCAAACCAACTTACTATCACGAGTAAAAGCTATATCACAGATAGTGAACATCGAAGTCTTTGGGATATTCCGTCTCCGGAATTAATTGAAAAAATTGAAAAATGTAAAGAAGTTATGGAGAATTATAAAAGTATATATATGCATACTGTTGATGAAATGAAAAACAGTAATGAGCGCCCTTGGATTGTTTCATCTGTTTATATTTTTACCTGCTTAGAAAAATTCTTACAGCGCCTAGAAAAGGTTAAATGGATAGCAAATACAGAAATAACATATTCTATTTTGGATCGTTTTATGATAAGCGGCATGGAAAGATTTAATGCAATGATAAAGGGTGCTCGTATTACTATTAGTAGTCAATTATATGATCCTTTGAATTATAGAATAGAGACTTTTGATACCGATTTCGAAAAATTCGTGAAAGAGGTGGAGGAAGCTGAAGTTGGAATGCAGCAATTTGTAAAGTTACTTTCCACTGAATGCCCATCAGCAGAATCCGTTATGTTGGTTCTGAAACGATTTGAAGCATTAAATTTAGAATGCCTCTGTCTTGATAGAAGATACTTGGAAGTAGCCGAAATGTTAGAAAAGGAAATGTTTCTTCTAAAAGATGTTTACAATGAAGAAAGGGGAAATCCCTTTATTCCACGTAATCTTCCGCCAGTGGCAGGCAGAATAGTCTGGATTCGATCAATTTTTAAAAAAATTGACTTACCCATGCAAGCATTAAAAGTACGCCAATGTGTACTTGCCCATAAAAAAGCTCAACGAACTGTTCGTTATTATAATTATATGAACGGAATCATTTGCCATTATGAAATGGCTTACCATAAAGCTTGGTTTGACTATGTTGAAGAAGTACGTTGTCTTTTAAACGCTCCTATTATGTCAATCAATAAAGATGAAGCATTGTATAATGTTAACTTAGATAGAGCAATGCTGCAATTGATCTCCGAAACGGAGTGGATGTGGAAACTTTTTTTGGAAGTACCAAACATGGCTGCAACTGTTGCTTATTGTAAAGACCGTTTATTAGGACCAGCGACAACATCAAAACTAACTTTACAGCGATTTGACAAATTAAGAGCATCTCTAACACCTGTCTTCATAAATATAATGCGATTTCGCCTTCAAGAAGTTTCTATCATGCTAAAACCTGCATTATCAATAGTTACTTGGATATCGGAAAACCTTGAAGATTATGTCGAAAAAGTTTGCATGGTAAGAAATAATATAAATAAAATGCAATAAATTCTGAAAAGCTAAAGCAAAGCATAAAATATAAAGCTAAGAGGAATTACATTTTTGTTGGGTTTACCTCAAAAGAATTTTTACTGCTGTTTAACGCATGATGTTAACCCATTCTGCAAATGAATTATGTGTTGAAACTTTAGGGCTTACTTGTCTTGTCTGTCTTCCTGTCTGTCTGTCCTGTCTGTCTGTCCTGTATGTCTATCCTGTCTGTCCTGTCTGTCTGTCCTGTCTGTCCTGTCTGTTTGTCCTGTCTGTCTGTCCTGTCTGTCTGTCCTGTCTGTCTGTCCTGTCTGTCTGTCCTGTCTGTCTGTCCTGTCTGTCTGTCCTGTCTGTCTGTCCTGTCTGTCTGTCCTGTCTGTCCTGTCTGTCCTGTCTGTCTGTCCTGTCTGTCTGTCCTGTCTGTCTGTCCTGTCTGTCTGTCCTGTCTGTCTGTCCTGTCTGTCTGTCCTATCTGTCTGTCCTGTCTGTCTGTCCTGTCTGTCATGTCTGTCTGTCCTGTCTGTCTGTCCTGTCTGTCTGTCCTGTCTGTCTGTCCTGTCTGTCTGTCCTGTCTGTGTGACCTGTCTGCCTGTCCTGTCTGTCTGTCCTGTCTGTCTGTCCTGTCTGTCTGTCCTGTCTGTCTGTCCTGTCTGTCCTGTCTGTCCTGTCTGTCCTGTCTGTCTGTCTGTCTGTCCTGTCTGTCCTGTCTGTCCTGTCTGTCCTGTCTGTCCTGTCTGTCCTGTCTGTCTGTCCTGTCTGTCCTGTCTGTCCTGTCTGTCTGTCCTGTCTGTCCTGTCTGTCCTGTCTGTCCTGTCTGTCCTGTCTGTCTGTCTGTCCTGTCTGTCTGTCCTGTCTGTCTGTCCTGTCTGTCTGTCTGTCCTGTCTGTCCTGTCTGTCTGTCCTGTCTGTCCTGTCTGTCTGTCCTGTCTGTCCTGTCTGTCTGTCTGTCTGTCTGTCCTGTCTGTCAGTCCTGTCTGTCTGTCCTGTCTGTCCTGTCTGTCTGTCCTGTCTGTCTGTCCTGTCTGTCTGTCCTGTCTGTCTGTCCTGTCTGTCTGTCCTGTCTGTCTGTCCTGTCTGTCCTGTCTGTCCTGTCTATCTGTCCTGTCTGTCTGTCCTGTCTGTCTGTCCTGTCTGTCTGTCTGTCTGTCTGTCTGTCTGTCTGTCCTGTCTGTCTGTCCTGTCTGTCCTGTCTGTCCTGTCTGTCCTGTCTGTCTGTCCTGTCTGTCTGTCCTGTCTGTCTGTCCTGTCTGTCTGTCCTGTCTGTCTGTCCTGTCTGTCTGTCCTGTCTGTCTGTCCTGTCTGTCTGTCCTGTCTGTCTGTCCTGTTTGTCTGTCCTGTCTGTCTGTCCTGTCTTTCTGTCCTGTCTTTCTGTCCTGTCTGTCTGTCCTGTCTGTCTGTCCTGTCTGTCTGTCCTGTCTGTCTGTCCTGTCTGTCTGTCCTGTCTGTCTGTTCTGTCTGTCTGTCCTGTCTGTCCTGTCTGTCCTGTCTGTCTGTCCTGTCTGTCTGTCCTGTCTGTCTGTCCTGTCTGTCTGTCCTGTCTGTCTGTCCTGTCTGTCTGTCCTGTCTGTCCTGTCTGTCTGTCCTGTCTGTCCTGTCTGTCCTGTCTGTCCTGTCTGTCCTGTCTGTCCTGTCTGTCCTGTCTGTCCTGTCTGTCCTGTCTGTCTGTCCTGTCTGTCTGTCCTGTCTGTCTGTCCTGTCTGTCTGTCCTGTCTGTCTGTCCTGTCTGTCTGTCCTGTCTGTCTGTCCTGTCTGTCCTGTCTGTCCTGTCTGTCTGTCCTGTCTGTCCTGTCTGTCTGTCTGTCCTGTCTGTCTCTCCTGTCTGTCTGTCCTGTCTGTCTGTCCTGTCTGTCTGTCCTGTCTGTCTGTCCTGTCTGTCTGTCCTGTCTGTCTGTCCTGTCTGTCTGTCCTGTCTGTCTGTCCTGTCTGTCTGTCCTGTCTGTCTGTCCTGTCTGTCTGTCCTGTCTGTCTGTCCTGTCTGTCTGTCCTGTCTGTCTGTCCTGTCTGTCTGTCCTGTCTGTCTGTCCTGTCTGTCTGTCCTGTCTGTCTGTCCTGTCTGTCCTGTCTGTCCTGTCTGTCTGTCCTGTCTGTCCTGTCTGTCCTGTCTGTCCTGTCTGTCCTGTCTGTCCTGTCTGTCCTGTCTGTCCTGTCTGTCTGTCCTGTCTGTCTGTCCTGTCTGTCTGTCCTGTCTGTCTGTCCTGTCTGTCTGTCCTGTCTGTCTGTCCTGTCTGTCTGTCCTGTCTGTCTGTCCTGTCTGTCCTGTCTGTCTGTCTGTCCTGTCTGTCTGTCCTGTCTGTCCTGTCTGTCCTGTCTGTCCTGTCTGTCTGTCCTGTCTGTCTGTCCTGTCTGTCTGTCCTGTCTGTCTGTCCTGTCTGTCTGTCCTGTCTGTCTGTCCTGTCTGTCTGTCCTGTCTGTCTGTCCTGTCTGTCTGTCCTGTCTGTCTGTCCTGTCTGTCTGTCCTGTCTGTCTGTCCTGTCTGTCTGTCCTGTCTGTCTGTCCTGTCTGTCTGTCCTGTCTGTCTGTCCTGTCTGTCTGTCCTGTCTGTCTGTCCTGTCTGTCTGTCCTGTCTGTCTGTCCTGTCTGTCTGTCCTGTCTGTCTGTCCTGTCTGTCTGTCCTGTCTGTCTGTCCTGTCTGTCTGTCCTGTCTGTCTGTCCTGTCTGTCTGTCCTGTCTGTCTGTCCTGTCTGTCTGTCCTGTCTGTCTGTCCTGTCTGTCTGTCCTGTCTGTCTGTCCTGTCTGTCTGTCCTGTCTGTCTGTCCTGTCTGTCTGTCCTGTCTGTCTGTCCTGTCTGTCTGTCCTGTCTGTCTGTCCTGTCTGTCTGTCCTGTCTGTCTGTCCTGTCTGTCTGTCCTGTCTGTCTGTCCTGTCTGTCTGTCCTGTCTGTCTGTCCTGTCTGTCTGTCCTGTCTGTCTGTCCTGTCTGTCTGTCCTGTCTGTCTGTCCTGTCTGTCTGTCCTGTCTGTCTGTCCTGTCTGTCTGTCCTGTCTGTCTGTCCTGTCTGTCTGTCCTGTCTGTCTGTCCTGTCTGTCTGTCCGTCCCGTCTGTCTGTCCTGTCTGTCTGTCCTGTCTGTCTGTCCTGTCTGTCTGTCCTGTCTGTCTGTCCTGTCTGTCTGTCCTGTCTGTCTGTCCTGTCTGTCTGTCCTGTCTGTCTGTCCTGTCTGTCTGTCCTGTCTGTCTGTCCTGTCTGTCTGTCCTGTCTGTCTGTCCTGTCTGTCTGTCCTGTCGTCTGTCCTGTCTGTCCTGTCTGTGCTGTCTGGACAGATAAATATGGAATTTTGAAAAGCGCGTTAATTTTTGCTCCATGCAGTCTAGACGTTCGTCGAAAACGGCTGCTGGATGGCGCCGATTTGGCGTCAACGGTGCATATATGATGAAAATCGCCGACTTCCATCTCTTTGTCTGCCAACTTAGCTAAGTCTGCTAAGCAGGCGTCCGATAATTGCAAGATCGCTTGCACTTGTGTTGGTTGGCGCTGCAGCCACAGTGATTTTAAGAATATTTCGACAACATTGTTTGCGGCGAGTGCGTTTAACTCGTTGAGCAGTTGTGTGGGGCGCTTGTCATCAAGGTCAGTCTCCGAAATCAACTTCTGGATTTTCTTCTGCTCGCTTTCGCAGAAGCGTTCCAAAATGCACGATTTTTCGTACTTGCCTGTGCCTGGTTGGTTGATGATGGCGTTGGCGATTCGACCCAGTACCGGTGCTTCGATTGACGCCAGGATCGAAGCCAGAACGAATTGGGCTTCGATTTGCGACAGCCATAATTCTGGGTGCTCGGTCCAAAAGGGCGGAATTTTAATCGCTACGCGGTTAATAACGGCGTCGGAACCGCGAGTAACGGTATCGTGAAAGACGTCGGCGTCGTCTTGTGTGGTGTCGTTGTTTGCCATTGTAAGCACCGGTGCTCGCGTGTATATGGTGATCACGTCGGGGTCACCAATTTAATGTTCGTTTATTCACTATATATTTACTTAAAACTAAGAAAAAGTAACATAGACGTAGCAGTAGCGGCGGATGAGGCTGTCAATGTCGTTAGGCGAAAATGTTTTGTTTTTCTAGAGATCACCTCCAGCGATATCGATTCTCCCGTGAGTTATCGAGTTCGATTGTGCTATCGTAAGCACTTAGGGTTGCCACACTTTTAATAAATTGTTGTTAAGCGACATTTCGCTTATATTGTTAATTGTTTTATGAAAACTAATATGTTGCAGTTTTTCGGAGCTCGGGCACAGCACGTCCACTCATTTCGGTAGTTCGATTGATTCCATTTTTCCATGACTTTTTGAAAATATGAGATTAAAAACTCCTATTTAATTTAAGAAAATCTTCTTTAACTAACTATAATAAATTCAATTAAATTATTTCAAGCTTTCCCTTAAATCAAAAATTAAAACGTGGTAAGAAAAAAAAAAAGCGGTAGCTGCTAGATGCCATTTTGTAATTTTAGTTGGCTCCTTGGCTCCTTGGTTTGGGTTTTATAGTGCACTTTCGCGAAAAGTGTCCAACTTCCAGCATCGGCGGGTCCAGACGCTGCGACTGAGCCCTCTCTCCCGGGTGCTGTATGCGGCTCGATAAGGGTGTGTCGGGCTTCCAGCTTCAGGAATTCAGGTCGCCGAATGAAAAGTTGATTCTCCTGCTCGAGTAAAGCTTAGCAATATAAACTCAGAACAATGCATTAGTCTATCATTTTATTGGCACGAGGCGAGGCGGGGGAACGCTCACAAATACAAGATGAATTATTGTGCTGCAGCTCAACAAAAAAGCTCCCAGAAGCGCATGCGCTACAAATGATAGCAAAGCACATACAAACGTTGAAGAAACAAACCAAAAATTTAAAAAAAGGAGAATACTTCATTGCTTTATGAGCAATCACGCTATCAGCATCAGGTGGTAGATGAATAACAATTTAGCAACCGTATTGGCGTCGATCAGGAGTTCAGGTGATGATAACAAAAACTTCTGAATCCAATTTAGCATCAGTTTAGCAGGAAAATACAATAAGTATCCTGCATGCAGTTTAGAATCTGACAGGTACACGATTTATTAATTTCAGTAGCCATATTAGCGTCGGTCAGGAGTACAGGAAATGACATAAACATTCTGCATCCAATTTAGAATCAAAATTGCTGTATCCATTTTAGCTTCCATTTATCAATTATAAATATACATACATGATAAACATATCATTTTTAAAATGTATGTATACCAACTAAAAAAAAAAAATTTAATCTAGCAGTTACCAAATATTTGGAATACTCATCCAAAGTTCAAATCTCAGATTTTCCACTTAAATTTTGGTAGTCTATGATTTTTTCAAAAACATTTTCCTATGAAAGATTTTTTTCCAGTGTACTAGCACCATGTGAAAAATAAAATCTCTTGCAGGTAGATAGCCATGGCTTTTTGTATATAGCCATGACTTTAAAAAAAAATGGGAATAAAAACTTCTATTTAATTAATGAAAATATTGTTTAACTAACTCTAATAAATTCAACAAAATTATTTCGAGTTTTTGCCTAAATCCCAAATAAAAACTTTGGATGAGTATTCCAAATATTTTGTAACTGATGAAATTTTTTTTCCACGAGGTGACGACCTGAATGCCTTGGCGTGCGCGAGCAGACTCTTTATATAGCCTATTACAAATTTTTTGTAGGCGTCCGATCTGAATAAATTATACACCAATCGAAATAAAAAATTTACCATAAGTCGTTTGGTTTGGAAAAAATTAAAGTAAAAGTAAACAAATTTTGAATCACTAAATTTGGGCTGGTGATTGGTCGATTGGTTCATCAACCGACTCAATCCGACAAAAGTTCTTTCAGAAGTTATTCAAGAAATTCGATTTTTACAGCTTTTACCATATGAAGGCAGTTTGTGGTTTTCTGTTTGCACTATTTTTTTCCTAACAATCATATGAAACTATTGTTCTACAACTTTTCGTGTTGAGCTATCAGAGTTTTGATAGCGGCCGAATTAATAGACCAGGATCAATTTTACAATTCAATTTATTATGGGTCAATTTAACCCCAAAACAAATGCCGCAGCCGGTCCAAAACAATGCCGAATTACAAGTCATAAACCTAAGAGCTTGCGCAGAAGCTCCACCAAAGCTCCCAAAGTGCATGCGCTACAAAAGAACAACAAAGCGCCTGCGAATCTGGGAGAAACAAAGAATATAATACAGCTGATAGCGGGCAATTAGTGGACCGCTGCGGCTAGTTACACTGGGAGAATTAAATTGAAATCCCAAATCCCAATTGAAATCCACAAGTCCCAACATCCTCCCCCCGTTGAATTCCATCTTTCAACAAAAAATCCTTAGAGGCATGGGACAGCTTCATCACATAATATTGCTGATGATCTCAAGGTCCATAATTCTCAGTTGCAGGCTCCCGTGTCCATCCAGATCCAGAGAGCGCTCGAGCCAGGCGTCAATAGTGTGGCGAGAGTGCAGGATCGGGAGCCTTCACGACTGGAGCAGCAGCCACCTTGGCAGCTGCAGACGGCGGCAGCAGCGATGCGGACGACCTCCCCCCATTGGAAGGGTGCAGGCTAGAGTCCAGAATGGAGTCAGACCTGGGCGCTGACTTAATCGGCAACGGTGACAAGAATCCAAATCCCGAGCCAGATGAGGGATTAAGTACAGCAGCTTCAGAAAATCCATCGCAGACAACTGCCAGATGCGACGTTGAATTAGCGACCACGGGGGGAGCGGTGGATAGCAGGGGCACTGATGAGACGCAATTGGACCCGTCCTGGCTATCATGATCGTTGTTCAGGTTTCGCTCCAATTTCAAATCCTGAAAACCCAATTGGATGTCGCGGTCCAGCGAAGAATCCTGACTGCATGAGCGACGATTTACCAAGAGACCACCATGCACTTCCGTAGCCTCGATGGTTGGTTTTGTCAATGACGGAGCAATGGGACCAGTGGTGCCATCGAAACGAGTGGAGTGTTCAGGCACCCTCATGGAGTACCTTGCCATTCCCACCTGAATATCAACGCGCACATCAGGGGCAAGCTGGGAGAACTTCCAGAATAATTCGCTCCCAATTTCACTAGAGCTCAATCGCTCTAACTCATCCTGGAGTGTGGTGAATTTCTTCCGCAACGCAATTTCCAACGGCTCCAGTACCATGATGGTCAAATCTCCCTTCTGCACTGCAGCCTTGACCTTATTATGCAGGGCTTCTATCTCCTGGTAGGTCGCTTCTGCTCTTCGCCGCAACAGCCTTTCCCTGCTTGCAGGAACCGAGGCACTAAATAAGTCTCCAGAGTCCATTATGTAATTTGTTTTTGTGCAAGGTGCAATGTAATGGAAACAATAGCAACAAGTTTTCCTTTACAAGGTTTCCCTTATGCACTTTAATGATCACAAATCAAACCGGACGCGATAACGTCGGGGTCACCAATGTTGAGCTATCAGCGTTTTGATAGCGGCCGAATTAATAGACCAGGATCAATTTTACAATTCAATTTATTATGGGTCAATTTAACCCCAAAACAAATTCCGCGGCCGGTCCAAAACAATGCCGAATTACAAGTCATAAATCTAAGAGCTTGCGCAGAAGCTCCACCAAAGCTCCCAAAGTGCATGCGCTACAAAAGAACAACAAAGCGCATGCGAATCTGGGAGAAACAAAGAATATAATACAGCTGATAACGGGCAATTAGTGGACCGCTGCGGCTAGTTACACTGGGAGAATTAAATTGAAATAATTATGTTATTTAATGCTGGCACAAGTCCCAACATTTCGAAATACCTTAAGCTTACGTTAAAAAATTAAAAACACTTTGTTAATTAAAAAATTCATATCTTTATAATAAAGAAAGATTTTAATACGTAGTTTACTCAATATAAAAGGTTTTTTTTAAATATCTATTTCACTTTCTTTAAGAAAAAAAAATACACTCAGAATAAATTTTTGTTGGAACGACAATTTTTATGGCGCGGTATGACTTTGGCGGAGGAGGGCTAGCAGAGAAAAACCGTAACGTAACGTTAAACGGCTCTCCGTGTACTTCTGCTTCGTAGAGTGATAGGATTTAACCATTTCTTCCCACTCTCTCTCTCTCTCTGTCTCTTATTATCCCTTATTTGAAGAAATGCGACAGATGATTTTAAAATTGTAATATATATCTTGTAACGAACTGTTTTTGCTAATATTTGTTCGCAACAAATGCCGCGGCTAGCTTACACAGTTTGGGGCATCGTTCCACCGAATTTATATGTTCGACGTGATTGCCCGAGCCCAGAAATAACACAGGGTGCTTCGTTTAACAAATACCCCCTTTATTTTCGATAAAGTTACAAAAGAGTGAATCTCACCGGCTGCGATCACCGCCCCGGGTTGCTGCAAATACACACGCCCCCCCAAAGCTTGCGCCCAGCAGGACGTGTGGTTTTGGTGCCTGGCGCCGAAACGGCTCACGGTTCCCTCCGTTTGGACTCACGTGCTCCAGCTGCGAGGCCTGTGCTGTCGCTGTTGTTGTCGTCGCTGCTCCTTCGTCGTCGCTGCACTTCTGTCGTCACTGCACCCTCGTCGTCGCCGCTGCTCCCTCGTCGTCGTCGCTGCTCCCTCGTTGCGTCGCTGATACTGTCGTTGCTTCTCCTTTGCGGTTGCCGTGGACCTTCGGTATCCTTGGCTCACTGGGAATGCCCTTTCGCCGTGGCCGCTACATCATCCGTGTTAGCAGACCGATAGGCTCACTTTCTTCTTGCTGCCTGGCGGCCGGATCAGGGCACGAAGGGCCTTTCTACCCCGCAGGACACGCCCCCGGTCACTCGCCTCCAAACACCTGCGTGCACACGCTCCGCAGGATCTATGGTAGACCAGAGTTTTTGGCGTCCTGTCTCCTTTAACTCTAGGTGATACGCTGTGCATACGGCCCAGTGCCTGGATCAGGCTTCTATTGACTTTCCCGGGGTGTCCCTGCTTGGTGTCACTGTTGAGGCTTGAGTTCCCGAGCCTACCCCTCGCTTTACCAGGATACCTGTCGTGTCCGAGAATTACCAAACCGGACTCGTTTTACCATTGGTCTTCTGTTCCGCCGCGGATCCTTGATCCTTTTCCCACTTGCTCCTTGATTACTACTCCTTGGCTGATTCGCATACCGCCACCGGACTTACCCACAGGGGGTCCTTATGCTACTGAGCGCAGATCCTTGCGCACTCGCTTTAAATCCCGCACTTGAGACTATCGCCCTATTACCCACGGGAGGTCCTTCAGCCTATACTCCTAATTCCTCCAAGGAAACTTTCCCGCTTGAATGTCAGACTTACCCACGGGGGGTCTTTCACTCAACTCTTCCAGCTTCCCTAGAAGACTCGGTCTCGATTTTTTCTTTGTACTAATATTTGAACTTGACAAGAATGTCAGAGAGAGTGGACGTGTTTCTGTGCTGCTCCGCCAGCAGCTAAGCATGTACCAGAAAACTCTGTGAAAAAGAAAAAGAAGTGGTGTGCTCTAGAAATCGTGAAAGGACGCTTTTGGACACACATAAGTCTCGAGCTTATAGTGTCCAATAACTAACACAAAATCAAAATTTATAAAATTCAAAAATTGAAATGCCTTCACGACAAATTAAACCAACAGCTTGTGCAAGTTAACTGAAGTTAACCGCGCAACGGCAATGTCCGATTACTTAAGAGCTCGCTCTGGCCAGACTGCTGACACAGCGTCTGGCCGGATGCCCGTGGATAGCCGGCGAACCCTGCATATTTGCGTGGCCGCTATGAAATATATTTTTGTTAGCTTTAAGTTTCAGTTGTGGGGGTCGCTCGTTGGTTCAAAGCCAAAACAAAAAAAATTAAAGTAATTTGAAAATTAAAAAAAAAAAAAAAGAGAAAACAAAAATAGTAAACAAAAAACATATGGTCTAATTTACCATGGATCCTTGGACCCAATGCAGCTAATTAAAAATATCGATGGCTCAGCTGACCCCAATTGACATTTACCCCCCCCCCCCCACAGCTGCTCCCCTTTTTGGGAATTCACCCACCCACGTAGGCACCTGTCAAAAAGTGACAACCAAAAGATGCATTTCCTGTCTGCCACCTGATTTCACTTTTATTCTGAATCTCGCTGCGGGCAGACCTGTGCATCTGTGCTAAAAAAATTTTTAAACCAGTGACCCAACCACGTGGAGAAGAAAATTAGTGTGTGATTTTTGTAAGAATAGAGGTGAGAAAATATTAAGCTCCATGCCATTCCCTGCATTGGCTTAGTGTTTATTTTCCCGTTTAGCGGATTTTTGTTGCTGGATGACCCTCGATGCCAGTGGATTTGGAGGCACCACCTGGCCCAACCCCGGCATCCATCCATCATAAGCACCAGCATCACCACCAAGCTTCAAGGATTATTTTTACGACCCGTCGCCGAAATTCCGCCGGCAACATCAACCCCTCTGCCTGTGAAGTCTTGGATTTTTTTTTATGTATTTTTTTTTATATAAAAATACATTATTAAATATCCCCGCGAGAGAGGACAAAAAATACAGCAATTTCAAATACCGTTCAAACTTAAAAATTCAAATTCTCAATTTTAATCATATAGTTTACCAAATGAAATCAAATAGTTTACAAAATGAAAAAGGAGAAAAAAAGGAAAACCAAAAAAATCCATAATTTTTATATCATTTTCTGAAAAGTCTTGAATTATTATTTCTAAGCAATCCCATTTAAAAAAAAAATTACTTTTTAAGCCCCAAACCTGAATTATTATCTTTAATTATCTTTAATTAACTTTAATTATCTTTAACTATTATTATCTTTACTATTAAATTGTTCTAAATACCGCCATATTAATATTAATTACACAGGCCAACAGCAAAAAATCTCCACGCATAATTTTACCTGCTCCATAACCTTTAGGCTCCCCTGAACCAACGTCCAGAACAAACATAGGTTCTATCACCCACCGTTTCCGCGGTACACCTAAGAGAAGAAATTGATCAAATTTTACCATATATTGAATTATGTAGGCCGTGAAATGTCTACGACCATCATTGTTTCCAGTACATATCATTTTTAAAATATATGTGTACCAACTAAAATTAAAAAATGGTATCTAGCAGTTACCATATCTTTGGAATACTCATCCAAAGTTGAAATCTCAGATTTTCTACGTTAATTTTTGCTCTTCTATGATTTTTCCCCAAACATTTTTCTATGGAAGATTTTTATTTTCTTATTGAAATCAGTAGATCATACCATGTTTTAATTTTGGATTTAAGGAAAAACTCGGAATAATTTTATTGAATTTAATATAGGTGGTTCAACAATATTTTCTTAAATTAAATTGGAGTTTTTAATCTCATATTTTCAAAAAGTCATGGCTATCTACAACTTCTGTAAAGCTTTACTAAACAAACTGAACCTGCAATAGATACGTTTTGAATATAGAAACAGTTTTAGATAGCCATGACTTTTTGAAAATATGAGATTAAAAACTCCAATTTAATTTAAGAAAATATTGTTGAACCACCTATATTAAATTCAATAAAATTATTCCGAGTTTTTCCTTAAATCCAAAATTAAAACATGGTATGATCTACTGATTTCAATAAGAAAATAAAAATCTTCCATAGAAAAATGTTTGGGGAAAAATCATAGAAGAGCAAAAATTAACGTAGAAAATCTGAGATTTCAACTTTGGATGAGTATTCCAAAGATATGGTAACTGCTAGATACCATTTTTTAATTTTAGTTGGTACACATACATTTCAAAAATGATATGTACTGGAAACAATAATGGTCGTAGCCATTTCACGGCCTACATAATTCAATATATGGTAAAATCTGATCAATTTCTTCTCTTAGGTGTACCGCGGAAACGGTGGGTGATAGAACCTATGTTTGTTCTGGACTTTGGTTCAGGGGAGCCTAAAGATTATGGAGCAGGTAAAATTATGCGTGGAGGAAAAAAAAAGTTGGAAATTGTCGGCCTGTGTTATCATCGAAAATATCTTTTTATGGTTAATGAAAACCACCTTGTGTTAATTTATTTTATAAGAGATTTTCCTGAATTATAACGTTAACTAAAATTAATTTATATTAGACCTTTTGTTTGGGCACCGGAAGTAATTTCGCCACCCATGAAGTTAAACAACAGTTAGCCACCTCAAACATCTTAGCCAAGGAATTTGTTTTTTTATACCCTTGCAGAGGGTATTATAATTTTGGTAAAAAGTGTGCAACGCAGTGAAGGAGACATCTCCGACCCTATAAAGTATATATATTCTTGATCAGGATCACCTCCTGAGTCGATATGAGCATGTCCGTCTGTCCGTCTGTCTGTTTCTACGCAAACTAGTCTCTCAGTTTTAAAGCTATCGAGTTGAAACTTTGCACACATCCTTCTTTCCTTTGCAGGCAGTATATAAGTCGGAACGGCCGGGATCGGTCGACTATACCCTATAGCTGCCATATAACTGATTGATCGGAAATGCCATAACTTCGTTGTTTTTTAAGATAGAGGGTTGGGACTTTCCACACATGTTATATTTGACCAAAATATCTTATGTACAATTTCATATTTCATAAGGATCGGGCGACTATATCCTATAGCTGTCATAGAACGATTGGCATAACTTTGGTGTTTTTTAAGTTAGAGGGTTGGGACTTGGTACAGATTACTCCTTGAGCAAAATAATTCAATATCCCAAATTTCATAAGGATCGGCCGACTATATACGATCCGCTTTATATCTAATAAAATAAGATGCGTGGCGCCACCTAGCGAACTGCGACTGAACTGCAAGGGTATATCAACTTCGGCTCCGCCCGAAGTTAGCTTTCCTTCCTTGTTTTTCTTTGTGTTACAAATTGTGTTACACTGACAGCTAAAACACTGCAGCCCCTTTAACATTTTAGCATTAGCATTGTATTTTTAAACACATTTTTTTATAAACCATATTTACTTATCGTTAACCCAATATTGTTTGCATTTCTTTTTTCCGTATGAATAAATAAATAATCATTTTTAAACAACAACGCAAAAGTTGCTCAAAATTTAATTCCCAATCAAAAATAATTTATATAATTGTGTGCATTTAGCTTTTATATGTCTCTTTTGTTACACAAAAATTCTTGGTACTAGCTGCACTGTCTTGGTTATTTAATTTCCTTTTCCGTTTTGTCTCCCCACTCCATTTTTGGGAATACGAAACGGCCGCGCATGCAGTGTGTGGCACTTTGTTATTTTTATTTTTCTCTTTGTGTCATAGCGGAGGCTCAGTCCCCACGTACCCCTCACCTTGCCACTACTTGGCAAAGCAATAGTGCTGTTCGACGAGCCCGCACACATAACTAAAACGACGGCTCAGCCCTGGCGAGCCCCCTCACCCTACCAATTGCCTTTGTGGGCATGCAATTCGAGCATGAATTTATTTTTTTTTTCGGGTTTTGTACATAGCTACAGCTCCACATGAGCAATCACTTCCGACGATATAGAAGCGTAAGACAATTCTCCAGTGATTCTGAGTCCGAGTCCGAAAGACCGGCCAGATCTTCCACCCCAAACAGCGAAAACGCTAGAACACTCACAGGAAAATGGCTTTCAGCATGGAACAAATGATTGCCACTATACAGGCGGCCATTCAACATGCCGTTCCTGAAGCCAGTATTGTAAGCCAATGTAGGGAAAATTAACTTCGCCTGGCTAGCGGCTGACCGAACAGGTCAACGCAGAACAAATCGCTTTCGCGCAAGCGGAAGCTCCCAAAATCAAAGCGTATGAACCCATAGAAATTAGGGACAGCATCAAATGTAACGAGCCCCTAGATGCCGAATTTACGGAAGCGCAGGAAGCATACGTTTCCTGGTGTTCGTCCGTAGAGCGTTATGCGGAAACTACGTCAAACTTGAACTCACGGGAGTAACAGTAGGTCCCGGAGTCGTAGTCAAAACCGTAAATAGTCCTGACTAAATTTACCTGGATTCTGCAAGGGACTGCTTGGGTTGGCCAGACGCTTGCTGTGATCAGGCAGGAGTTGATGTGCTTGAAGTCCTGGGGTGGTTTTCCTCAAGTACCGGTGGTATGGTGGTTCGGCTGATTCCTTATCGGCCGGTCCTACTGGCGGTCCGTTTCACGGGAGCAACACACGAAGTAGGTTAGGTAACGCGGGGTCTACTGGTGGTCCGTTTACACAGGAGCCACTCGAAGTAGATTCGATGATGAAAGTTCTACTGGTGGTCCGTTTACACTGGAGCCACGCGAAGTAGATAACTTTCAGAGAGTCCTACTTGTGAACCGTTTTGCACAGGATCACTCGAAGTAGGTTGATTTTAAGTGCCGTGGTTCAGACACTGAGTAACGAGACGATTGACTCTGATTTCGGAACTGTCTTTATTTCAGAAGAATAACTCTTATATAAGATGCTAAATTATACATCATTAAATCTAAGAAAGGTCAAAGTTCTGGACGTGCTTAACTAAGGTTAATGCCAGGGTCACCCACCTCTGAGTCTGCTGACTCAGGGGTTGTTTGTTCACGTACTGCTTTCCACACGCATTTCGGCTTTGCTGGCTGGTTTCGGCTTGCCTCGGTCAGTCGGTCATTCTTCCCGCTGATCACGCTGATTCTGCTTCCGGAGCCATCGACTAGTGCCGAGTTTGTAGGTTGGGTATTGGCTTATGCTTAGAGTTACATTATTAATAGGCTAGTAGGTCTGATGCTTGTATATCGTGACCTGCTGATGCATCTTGATTGGGTAGTAGGTCTTGGCACTAGGTGCCAACATTCTCCCCCCATTGAGGTACTCAATAATAGGGGCTGTGCGTTGTTGTTGGACCGTCTTAGTGAACCGATGTGTACCCTTGCGCTAGAAAATATTGTGAATCTTAAAACTAATTACTAAAAAACTAATGTTAATAAAAAAAAATTTTTGAATCATGTGGGTGAGATCTCTACCAACGATAATTCTATCCGACCTGTTGTCTCCTTCGCCTTGTTGCGCGCCCTCGTAACCATTCTCTTTGGGCATCCCATGAAGTACTACACCTTTTTTCTGGTTGGTCAGTGCGCATACAGGACTCTTGGTCCTCTCTTGACCTTGCTTCTTGCTCCCTTTCGGTGATGCATGTTACCCATGCCAGATAGGAGGTGCCTTCTATTCCTTGAATCTCCTTGGTTACTGGCCCTTCCACTCTGTGCTCTTCAGTTGTGAGTTGACAACCTTAGGCTTGTGGATTGGGGTCCGTCTGCGGCTCTCCTTGTTGATCTTGTCGTGGCTCGTTAGCTTCTTGTTGATCCGAAATGAGTGGGGAACTATGTACTCTTCCGGATTTTACTATTTGCTCCTTGCCGATGCATGCAATCAAACTTTGTCGTGGCTCGTTAGCTTCCGGTGTCCAAGCCGTCGTATTACCGACGACTTGTTTGCCATGGTATTAGGAGCTGCTTCCGGTCGCACTGGCCCCATCACAATCCATCCAAGCGCGGTATTTTTTAGTAGTGGTTGTCCTCCCAAATATGTCTGTTGTGGCCTCATAAACTGGGAGATGATTTCGGCGCCCAACAACAGATCAATATTCTGGGGCTGCGTAAATTCAGGATCGGTGTGTCAGCCATCCTTCTGGTGATTATGTTAACCTGTGATCCAGAATCTAGGAGAGTGCGGCATTGCTGATGGGTTCCGGCTGGGCCATGTATTGCCACTTGGGCGGTTGGTAACAGAACGGTGGGCTTATCTGTAAGCAGGGCTGTGGCTGAACACACCAATCGTGATGAACTGGATCGAAGTGGAGCAGCCGACGTATTTTTCTGCATTGTTACTTGACTGGTTGCCTGACGCTCAAGGTTTTGTAACATCTGCTTCAGAGATTGTCGATTGGTTGGATCGGTGACGGCTAGTTCTAGAGCTGACAGCGTGTGTGGTTCCAATCTTTCCTCAATGATGTGTATCAAGATTGGAACCCAGTTGTCTGTTGACACTTTGAGTGCGTCGAGAGTGGCGACCGTTCGGAGCACGGTATCATGTAAGCTGTGCAGCTGGTCCACTGATCCATTTGTTCTGGGGTGTCCGAAAAGCTCGCGGATTTAATCAACAGCCGTTCATTGTGGTATCGATTCTTTAGTCGTTGCCATGCATCCTGGTAACTGGTCTGTCCGCCAATCGACGTTGCGATTAGGTTTTGTGCTTCACCTGTTACATGATTCTCCAAATGACGGAATTTTACTGCATCACTGTAGTCTTGATCGTGGATGCATTCCGTAAAAATTTCGTAGAATCGTAGCTAATGCCGGTAGTCTCCGTCAAACTTTGGTGGTATTACAAACGGAGGTGCAATCGCGAGTTTTTGTGTTGATGCTGAAGTTGATTGCGATTCTTCGCTCAAAAACGAAAAGTATTCTGCTCGTACAACCTGAAATCTGTCATCGGTGTGTCCATCATTTTTTATGGCTGGTTCCAGGTCGATGAGATCATGGTATCCCGTGACGATTTCCTTCCATAGCTCCTTCATATGTTGTCTGACGTGTGTGGACACTTCCCGTCGTTCGGTGCGGTTGCACAGAAAGTCTTCCATATCGTCTAATCGTCCTTCATGTCTTCGTTTTAATGAAGCTAATCGAAGGTCTTCTCCTTCGTTTCCTCGTGATGATTGTGCCTTTGGCTCGAGATTTTCGCCTGTTTTCCGAGGCCTTTGTGACGGGCCTGACACTGATGGGATTCCATCCGAAAATATTGCTTCATATTTTTTCACAAGCTCTTTTAGCGCCTTGGCCATTGCGAAATACTCATTCCGTGCTAGCTCATGGAGCTTGGCATCATTTTTTTTAAACTGGGTCCATGAGTGAGTGAGCTGTCTGAGTCTATCCTCGAAGTATCCTCCTTTGAGTTTGCGCTCTGCGGAGTCCTTAGTGAAGTTTCTCATTAGCCTTTGGATGGCTATGTTGCTTTCAATTTGCTCATCAATGAGCATTTGGATTACGGGGTCTGATTCTGATCCCATTGTTGCGATGTATCTCTTTTTTTTTGTTTTTTTTTTCGGGGTACTTGTGGTCCGCTTCACGGGAGCAATACTTGAAGTAGACTGGTATGCCGGTATGGATTCTAATTGTGGTCTGTTTATACTGGAGCCACGCGAAATAGATAGTTTTTAGAGAGTCCTACTTTGTGTGAATCGTTTTAGTTTGGGGAGTAACAGTAGGTCCCGGAGTCGTAGTCAAAGACCGTAAATAGTCTTGACTAAATTGACCTGTATTCTGCAAGGGACTGCTCGGGTTGGCCAGACGCTTGCTGTGATCAGGTTGATGTGCTTGAAGTCCTGGGGTGGTTTTCCTCAAGTAACGGTGGTATGGTGGTTCGGCTGATTCCTTATCGGCCGATCCCACTGGCGGTCCGTTTCACGGGAGCAACACTCGAAGTAGGTTAGCTAGTGCGGGGTCGGCTGGTGGTCCGTTTCACGGTAGCAACACTCGAGCTAGACTGGTATGCCGCGGGGTCTCCTCGTGGTCCGTTTCACGGGAGCAACACTCGGAGTAGTTAGGTAAAGCGAGGTCTACTGGCGGTCCGTTTCACGGGAGCAACACTCGAAGTAAACTGGTATGCCGCGGGATCAACTCGTGGTCCGTTTCACGGGAGCAACACGCGAAGTAATAAGATGACGCGGGGTCTAATTGTGGTCCGTTTCACAGGAGCAACACTTGAAGTAGACTGGTATGCCGCGGGTCCTACTTGTGAATCGTTTTACATAGGATCACGTGATGTAGGTTGAGTTTAAGTGCCGTAGTTTCAACACTGAGTAACGAGACGATTCACTCTGATTTCGCAACTGTCTTTATTTCAGAAGAACAACTCTTATATAAGATGCTAAATTGTACATCATTGCGGTCCGTTTCACGGGAGCAACACTCGAAGTAACACTCGTTGTGATGCATTCACACACAAGTGGGTTGGGAAACGCGAGTCCTACTTGTGGTCCGTTTCACGGGATCAACACTCGAAATAGACTGGCATGCCTCGGGATCGCCTCGTGGTCCGTTTCACGGGAGCAACACTTGAAGTAGACTGGTATGCCGCGGATTCTACTTGTGGTCCGTTTACACTAGAGCCACGCGAAGTAAATAGTTTTTAGAAAGTCCTACTTTGTGAATCGTTTTCCACAGGATCACATGAAATAGGTCAATTTTAAGTGCCGTAGTTTCAACACAGAGTAACGAGACGGTTGACTCTGATCTCGCAACTCTCTTTATTTCAGAAGAACAATGCTTATATAAGATGCTAAATTATACATACTTAAATCTAAGGAAGGTCAATGTTATGGACGTGCTAAAACTAATGTTAATGCCAGGGTCACCCACCTCTGAGTCTGCTGACTCAGATTGTTTGTTCATGTACTGGTTGTACATTTCGGCTTGGCTAGTTGGTTTTTGCGTGCTTCGGTCAGTCGATCATTCTTCTTCATATTGATTGGATCAAATTACTAAAGGTGCATAATAGGGTAGTAGGTCTTGGCACTAGGTGCCAACAGCCCCCAACATCACGGATCTCCAGCCAAGTCCCAGCTTGGATGTCTCCAGCTGGAATATTCCGGCTGTTTTCTAAATCGTGAAGCTAGTCTATTTCCTTCTCCGTGTATTTCGTCACCCTACGTGATTTTTGTATTTTTGTAACACTTCAGGGTTACAATGAATCCCTCTGTTAATATTGCGTTGCAGATATTTTTCAAGGATTGCAGCTAAGTTCTCTAGTTGATCATATTCAATGAAATTACGCTTATTTTCAAATATTTTTATTTGTTCATAAATCATCTTTTTCCGGAATATTATTTATTATATTATTATAGAAGTGATTGGGTTTCCGTCTTGAGACAGTACTACTCCGTCAGTAATGTAACTTCTGTGAAGCTTTACTAAACAAGCTGAACCTGCAATAAATACGTTTTGAACAAAGAAACAGTTTTAGATAGCCATGACTTTATTGTTTAACCACCTATAATAAATTCAATAAAATTATTTCGAGTTTTTCGTTAAACCCAAAATTAAAGCATGGTATGATTTACTGATTTTAATAAGAAAATAAAAATCTTCATAGAAAAAGGTTTGGGAAAAAATCATAGAAGACCAAAAATTAATGTAGAAAATCGGAGATTTCAACTTTGGATGAGTATTCCAAAGATATGGTAACTGCCAGATGTAGCGGAGCGTAGAATTACAGAATAAAGGGTACAAGCGCCACCTATCGGGCGGTAGCCGTTTCTGTTTTCTGAGAGGTTGCTTGAAAGGTTGCTGTTCAAGGCTGTCTAAGAAGGAAGAGAGAAGTTGGAATCGGGCAAAGTTGATCCCCGCTCCAAGAAGCTTAGTCAATTTTCGGCACAGTCTCTATACAGTTCGGCGTGGGCATAAGTCCGAGTGCGGCGAGGAAGGGAAAACTCCCCTAACAAAAATCTAAAGGTGTTTCTTACCGGTTTGGGATCTCTAAGATACTTTCTCGTTTAAATAATTCAGGAATGGCCCAAACATCATACATGCATTACTCGTAAAAATATAATATAAAAATAATATAAAACAAGAAAGGAAAGCTAACTTCGGGCGGAGCCGAAGTTGATATACCCTTGCAGTTCAGTCGCAGTCCGCTAGGTGGCGCCACGCATCTTTTATTATTAGATATATAGCGGATCGTATATAGTCGGCCGATCCTTATGAAATTGGCAGATCGGATTGTTTTTCCCAAAATAGAATCTGTACCAAATCCCATCTTTCTAACTTAAAAAACACCTAAGTTATGCCAATTTCGATGGTTGTATGACAGCTATAGGATATAGTCGGCCGATCCTTATGAAATTTTGTACATAAGATATTTTGGTCAAACATAACATGTGTGGAAAGTCCCAACCCTCTAACTTAAAAAACACCAAAGTTATGGCATTTCCGATCAATCAGTTATATGGCAGCTATAGGATATAGTCGACCGATCCCGGCCGTTCCGACTTATATACTGCCTGCAAAGGAAAGAAAAATGTGACATGCTCATATCGACTCAGGAGGTGATCCTGATCAAGAATATATATACTTTATAGGGTCGGAGATGTCTCCTTCACTGCGTTGCACACTTTTGACCAAAATTATAATACCCTCTGCAAGGGTATAAAAAAAACTAATGTTAATGCCAGGGTCACCCACCTCTGAGTCTGCTGACTCAGATTGTTTGTTCATGTACTGCTTGTACATTTCGGCTTGGCTAGTTGGTTTTTGCGTGCTTCGGTCAGTCGATCATTCTTCCCGCTGATAATGCTGATTTCTGCTTCTGGCGCCGTCTACTAGTGCTGGGTTATTAGGTTGGATATTGTTTTGTGCTTATTGCTAATAGGTTAGTGGGTCTGTATATAGCAACATGCAGATGAATATTGATTGGATCAAATTACTAAAGGTGCATAATAGGGTAGTAGGTCTTGGCACTAGGTGCCAACAGCCCCCAACATCACGGATCTCCAGCCAAGTCCCAGCTTGGATGTCTCCAGCTGGAATATTCCGGCTGTTTTCTAAATCGTGAAGCTAGTCTATTTCCTTCTCCGTGTATTTCGTCACCCTACGTGATTTTTGTATATACGAGTTTATTAGTGAAGTTATTTTTCTATGGGGCTCGGACTTCGTTTAACACTTCAGGGTTACAATGAATCCCTCTGTTAATATTGCGTTGCAGATATTTTTTTTAAGGATTGCAGCTAAGTTCTCTAGTTGATCATATTCAATGAAATTACGCTTATTTTCAAATATATTTATTTGTTCATAAATCATCTTTTTCCGGAATATTATTTATTTCATTTTGGGTCAGAGCGTCTGCTACAACAATTATACTAAATTTTATAGCTGAAAGGCTGTTAGTTAGTAAACCATCGGTGGGTTTTTATCCGCAATGGCGTATGAGAGCGGTTGGTAGTTTAAGTGGATTTCTATTCCCGACACTCCGACAAAAATTTTTAATGCTACAAACTATTGCTACATATTTTTTTTTAAGTCAAACTTCTTATACGACGCCGGAAAATGTTGCGTTAAACGTTTAACGCTCCAGTGGAGGGGGAATAGCGTTGAACGCTTAACGCAACTCGGAAGGAGAAGAGGAAAAGAGAAAGATAGAGTGCGAGAGAGAGAGAGAGTGCATGAGAGTAAGGTATCGCCAGGCGCATGCGCTGCTATGGCGATACACGTAGCGCGTAACAGCTGCCTAGACTAATATTAGTGCCTATGCGTGAGTGCATCAAGCGTCCTATGTGTCGAAAATTCTTTTTCTTATTCTTATCTCGTATTTTGTTATTAAAGTGTTTCCCATAATTAATTCGTGTTCTATATAATATTGACGCACTACTTGTAGTATTAGTACAGTGAATAGTGATTCAAACAAACAATAAAATGAGTGACAGTGAAAATACGCATAACACAGCGGATTCCAGGTTATGTGGTGGTACGTTTCTCTTGAATATTTCAATTGTCCATAACAGATGTACCTTGTGGATCATATCATCTTGAAATTAATATCAATTGGATTGGCAAAAATTTTAATGGTTTGATTTTGAATTGATTTTACAGCGGAAAAAGACAGTGCAGCCGGTGTTTTAAGAGGAGGGAACAGAGCACAATATTATCGTGAATACCGAGCACGAAAGAAAGCAGAACGCTTTGACTTTGCTTTATAATAAATTTATAAAATGTGAATTGAAGAAAGTGTTGGTCACTCCACCTTATTTTTATCCTTTCCCTCCCGCTATTTTTCTTTTATACGAAATAATATGAATTTTTTGGAATATCGCTAAGAAGTTTCACTTCTTTCGCGCGTAGGGACTCCACGCACACTATTTTCAGCTTTATTTATAAGTTTTTTATATAGAAGTGATTGGGTTTCCGTCTTGAGACAGTACTACTCCGTCAGTAAAGTAACTTCTGTGAAGCTTTACTAAACAAGCTGAACCTGCAATAAATACGTTTTGAACAAAGAAACAGTTTTAGATAGCCATGACTTTATTGTTTAACCACCTATAATAAATTCAATAAAATTATTTCGAGTTTTTCGTTAAACCCAAAATTAAAGCATGGTATGATCTACTGATTTTAATAAGAAAATAAAAATCTTCATAGAAAAAGGTTTGGGAAAAAATCATAGAAGACCAAAAATTAATGTAGAAAATCGGAGATTTCAACTTTGGATGAGTATTCCAAAGATATGGTAACTGCCAGATGTAGCGGAGCGTAGAATTACAGAATAAAGGGTACAAGCGCCACCTATCGGACGGTAGCCGTTTCTGTTTTCTGAGAGGTTGCTTGAAAGGTTGCTGTTCAAGGCTGTCTAAGAAGGAAGAGAGAAGTTGGAATCGGGCAAAGTTGATCCCCGCTCCAAGAAGCTTAGTCAATTTTCGGCACAGTCTCTATACAGTTCGGCGTGGGCATAAGTCCGAGTGCGGCGAGGAAGGGAAAACTCCCCTAACAAAAATCTAAAGGTGTTTCTTACCGGTTTGGGATCTCTAAGATACTTTCTCGTTTAAATAATTCAGGAATGGCCCAAACATCATACATGCATTACTCGTAAAAATATAATATAAAAATAATATAAAACAAGAAAGGAAAGCTAACTTCGGGCGGAGCCGAAGTTGATATACCCTTGCAGTTCAGTCGCAGTCCGCTAGGTGGCGCCACGCATCTTTTATTATTAGATATATAGCGGATCGTATATAGTCGGCCGATCCTTATGAAATTGGCAGATCGGATTGTTTTTCCCAAAATAGAATCTGTACCAAATCCCATCTTTCTAACTTAAAAAACACCTAAGTTATGCCAATTTCGATGGTTGTACGACAGCTATAGGATATAGTCGGCCGATCCTTATGAAATTTTGTACATAAGATATTTTGGTCAAACATAACATGTGTGGAAAGTCCCAACCCTCTAACTTAAAAAACACCAAAGTTATGGCATTTCCGATCAATCAGTTATATGGCAGCTATAGGATATAGTCGACCGATCCCGGCCGTTCCGACTTATATACTGCCTGCAAAGGAAAGAAAAATGTGTGCAAAGTTTGAACTCGATAGCTTTAAAACTGAGAGACTAGTTTGCGTAGAAACAGACAGACGGACAGACGGACATGCTTATATCGACTCAGGAGGTGATCCTGATCAAGAATATATATACTTTATAGGGTCGGGATGTCTCCTTCACTGCGTTGCACACTTTTGACCAAAATTATAATACCCTCTGCAAGGGTATAAAAAAAGAACCCGTTATAGTTAATACTAAATAATATTATATGTTAAAATTTCTAAAGTTTAAAAGTATAAGCTAAAGTCAATTATAATGAATAACAAGATTGGTATGAATTTGTAAAATTTAAATATGGAAAAGTTGAAAAAAAAAATGTGAATATAAAGAGTGAATTATGAGGTTACAGAAAGAAGAAAATATATGCAAAAGAAGTTATAAAATCACTTATCAGTAGGAAGATCTTAGAAAAAATATGTGAAGGAGGAATTGAAAAAATGTTTAAGTTTTCGTGCATGCAAATTTCGGTCGCTTAAAGACATGCGCTAAATATTGTGCATTTACCAAATTTTTTTGTTGTTAGTTTTTTTATTGTATTTTCCTGCCAGAATTTCACAGCACCACCACCAACGAATGGAAGCGCTTTTATCATTGGAGAAATTTAAGCTGAGCTTTATAGTATTTGGCAATAAACCAAGTTTGATTCTTTTTCTGCCGAAATTTTGTTACATGGTTACACGAATTTAAATGAGAATGAAGAAATAATTTTCCTCAAAAAAATTTAAAAATATTTTTGAAAAACATTGAATTAAATTGTATTGGAATGAAAACAATAACGAAGTTACTTTTTAAATATTTATATCACATTTTTTTGCATACTCTAACCCACAAATTTTTAGAAAGATTTACTGATATTTTTTTTTAGAATATTTTATGAGCATTAAGAATGAACATCCTATCTTTCCCTTTATTACATGAATAAACAAATATTATAATGTCTGAGTAAATACCCAGTTTTAACTCCATGCTGACCCAAGAGCCGTCGTAAGTTCAAGATACTAAAAGGGGCCTAATGCATAGCTTTGTCGGAAGAGCATTGGCCATGGTAGGGAGGGCTGATAACACCCCGTTCACATCTAGGGGCGTGGCATGTCAAGTGAGAAGTACTGTTTCATTTTCTTAACCGCCTTTCCGATTTTCATGCTATTTCTTTTCCGGCCGATTTAGGCTCGGAATCCTCTAAATAACACCTCGACATTTGCCGACGAGATATAGCCGGAGTTCAACGCGTGCGGGATTAACAGGTTGCAAGGTCACGTTGTTCGTTACACAGATATAATTTTTTATTTTTAGTTTGTACACATACATTTTAAAAATTATATGTACTATAAACAATGATGGTCATCTTCATTACACGGCTTATATAATTCAATATATGGTAAAATTTGATCAATTTCTTCTCTTAGGCTTACCACGGAAACTGTGGGTGATGGAACCTATGCTTGTTCTGGGCTTTGGTTCAGAAGAGCCTAAAGGTTATTGAGCAGGTAAAACACAGAAAACCCATCCGTAGAGAACCCTGTGTCACCGGACACCTTATCTTCCGCATCTGCAGCTAGGTGCACCTGCGAGCCAGAATCGAGAAGCGCTTGGCAGGGCAGTAGAACTCCCGAGCTGTTCCTGACCAGAATATTGGCAGTGGCTAGCAGCACCACACCACCGTAACGACGGCGGCGGACGCTGAATGAGAAACAGCGTCGCTAGATGTGGAAACCTAAGGAGAGGGGCTTTGGCCTTGAGCTGACGAATTGCTACCAAAATGCAGCGGACTACGATGCCTGCGTCTACATGCACGGCAGCTTGACGCACTGCAATGCCGAGATAGGTGCCCAAATCCAATGCACTTACGGCATAAATCCGATTGCCTAAGTTCGCCTTAACGATCCTCAGGCGACAAGCTTAAAAACCTTTGGTGCATATGATGTCGTCGGCAAATCCATGATCTCTAAAGTCTGGCATCTCTGCTCTCTAGGAAACTAGCGATGGACTCCCACGTTGGATGACATTATGTCAAACCACGTAACTCTGCTTCAGAAAACTCCATGATACCATGTGGTAATTTTGGATTTAAGGGAGAACTCGAAAAAATGTGGTATAATTTTTTATAGGTGGTTAAACAAGATTTTCTTCAATTAAAAAGGGGATTTTTATCTTTTATTTTCAAAATATCATGGCAATCTAAAAATGCTATTTTTGAAAATTTTGCAGTTTCAGCAGGTTTAGTAAAATATTACAGATTTTGTAGATAGGCGATTGTGTAGGATAGAATAGAAGATTAAACATAATACCAAAACTGTCATATAAATTTTTAAAATGTATTATGAATGCCCAAATTCCTTTAATTAACATTTCAAATACAAATGAGGAATTTTGATTTCGTGATGACTGAGCCCTTGGTAAAATGACATTCAAGATGAACTTAATTAGTAATATATGGTTAGTAATATATGGTGCTTATTACAATTACCTAAGGATAAAAATGTATTAGTTTGTAGGTGCGTTTTGTAACGAACTGTTTTGTTAACTTTTGCTCGCAACAAATGCCGCGGCTAGCTCACAGAGTTTGGGGGATCATTCCACCGAATTTATATATTCGACGTGATTGCCCGAGCCCAGAAATAATACCGGGTGCTTCGTTTTATAAACATCCGCTTTATTTCGTTATAGTTTCGATAAGTTGGACTCTCGTGCATCAGTTGCGGGGCCTGCGCCGTCGCTGTTGTTGTCGTCGCCGCTGCTGCTGTCGTCGGCGCCGCTCCTGTTGCTGCTCCCGTTGTCGCCGCTGCTCCTGATCCTGACCCTATCGCTGCTTCTATTGCTACTTCCGTCGCTGATCCTGTCGCTAATCCTGTTGCGGGTTGTCGCTGCTTCTCCTTTGCAGGTGCCGTGGACCTTCGGTATCCTTGGCTCACTGGGAATGACCTTTCGTTTGTTAGCAGACCGATAGACTAACCTCCCAGGCATACGCTGGGCAGGATGCGCTTCTCGGTGTCTGGCGGCGGGATCGGGGCACGAAGGGCCTACCTACCCCACATGACACGATCTATGGCAGACCAAATGTTTTGGCGTCGCATCTCCTTTAACTCCAGGTGATACGCTGTACGTACGCCCCAGCGCCTGGATCAGGATTCTATTGACTTTACCAGGGTGTCCCTGCTTGGTTTCACTGTTGGGCTTGAGTTCCCGAGCTGGCTACCCCTCGCTTTGCAGGATCACACCTGGTCTTAACGGTCAGGAATCGACAAGGCGTACGCCAGGCCGATCCGTCGCTATGACACCAGGATACCTGCCGTGTCCGGGAATAACCCAACCCGACTCGTTTTACCCTTGGGCTTCAGTTTCGCCGCGGATCCTTGATCCTTTTCCCACTTGCTCCTTGATTTCTATTCCTTGGCTGATTCGCGTACCGCCACCGGACTTACCCACAGGGGGACCCTTGGCTACTGACTCGCAGATCCTTTGCACTCGCTCTAAATACCGCACTTGAGACTGTCGGACTTACCCACGGGGGGTCCTTCAGCCTATACTTCTAATTCCTCCAAGGAAACTTTCCCGCTTGAATGCCAGACTTACCTACGGTCGTCTTCCACTCAACTCTTCCAGCTTCCCTAGAAGACTCGGTCTCGATTTGCTCCAGGGGCCCTCCTTATATAGTGCCAGAGGCGCCCGTTAGTCCTCGCAAATCTACTTCCTGCCGTTAATCCTTCGCTCATCTACTTTCTCCGTTAGCTTTCTCCAATTCCTACCGCATTTCTATCGGCGGGCTTTCTTTACAAAATGATTTCTGCGAGCGTGGGTATGTACAGCCATTCCCTGCTGCACTAAAGCTTCCCGACCTAACGGTAAGATCGCATGATTTCCTACCTACTTTCAGTCAGTGGATGCGTGGGTAACAGGGCTTTGCTTATGTCTCTTTCAATTTGTTTCTCCCTTCTCTCTCCATACACTAAGGGTAAGAAATATTGGCCTGCCTAGGAAGTCAATTTTTTTGTATTTTTATATAGGGTGCTCGCTACATTCATTTTTGCGCTTTGAAATGCCGTTAGCATTCCATAGATAGATTCTCAAATAAGCCATCTAATTGAATTTTTGTTTGACTAAAAGCTCCATTAGTCGATTTTGGTTTCGCATGAGATCCTGCATATTATTCTGCATTGTGACCATTAAACTTAAAAGAGAGGACAACATTCCTTCGATAACCTTTATTTCGGGGGTTGCAGATTCTTCGCCTTCTCTTTCCCTCGTTGTTCCCGTAGGCGGAGGTGGATATCCTATCAGGTTCCAGTGGCGCTGAACCTACACTATTTAGTAGTCCTGGCCATTGTAGAGCGCTGGAGAAAGAAATTCCAGGAGCAGTCAAAGATGCCGTAGTGGTTTGGTGGTTAGTGTGATTGGCAAACGAACGTTGTTGTAAGGGTTTTTTTGTATTTATACGATATTTGAGCTTTTTATAAACTGGACATCCCCTGTAATTGGCAGTATGTTTACCACCGCAGTTGCCACATTTCTTAGAGTTATGGTCGGTTTTATTTATGGTAAAGGTGGCATTGTCATGGAGGCCGCCACAAGCCACACAGACTGCATGCAAGGTGCAGTACGACTTTGAGTGTCCATATTCTTGGCAGTTTGAACACTGTTGGTTGGTTGCGCTTATGAGGTTCCTCTACCGTAGGCGTGATTCTTCTATGCAGAAGATACTGCAGTTTTTATATGGGATGAATCATACTTTTAGGAGTTGTTTTCGTTTCAGGTTGCAGCTCAACTTTGAACATAGGCTGGGGGACTTTTTGTCTGTTGATGACATTAATGGCTCCCTTAACTTTAAAACCTACGCTTGAAAGGGCTTTGAAGATTTCTTTTATTGGTACCGACGATTCAATACCCTTTATGACCACTTGAAGCCCCTTGCTGCTCTTCAATTGGTAGGTGTAATAGTTTTTCTGGTTGTCGTTTAGGTATTTCGTGGCTAAGCGATGATTTTCCTCCGTGTAGACTTGGAGCTTGTTCTCCCGTGATCTTGCACGCTCTTCGTTTGCGACGAATGAGAAATAGGCATTGGAAGACCGTCTAAATTAATTTAATTAAGGGGATAGTTGTATGTTCTTCGCTGGAGATGATGTCTTCAGTAGAGGGTGATTTGATATTCCTGGCGGCTGCCTAGGGTTCTTCCTTCTGACAGGAGGTTATGTTAGGAGTTACCGCCGTTGGGGCTGAGTAACCAATCAAGTACAAGTGTATTAAATCTTGCGGCTTGTGCCGTAGTTTTGGAAAAGGAGTTCTTTATTGTGTGAGACTCAAGTACAAACTAAAACTTAAAGCTAACAAAAATGTATTTCATAGCGGCCACGCAAGTATGCAGAGTTCGCCGGCTATGCACGAGCATCCGGCCAGACGCTGTGTCAGCAGTTTAGCCAGAGCGAGCTCTTAAGTAATCGGACATTACCGTTGCGCGGTTAACTTCAGTTAACTAATCCCCCTTCAAGAATGAGGCCGCCCTCGGCCGACCCTATTTGGGCGATCATCTCCTTTAGTTGGGCCGCGGTTCTTCGGGCCTGAGTGACCCGCCGATAGGCCAAGCCGATGCAAATCAAAGCGCAGCATATTGCTCCCGCTATGAACACCATCTGATATATTCGACGATGGTTGATCTTCTCCCCGAACTTTTTGATGTGTTCCAAGTTACGTTCACTCAGCCGGTGAAGATAAGGAAGACTGAGAACGTTGCGTTCCATAGTGACGTTCAGGGAAGGCGACCTGGCCACTCCTGGAGCCCTCTTCTGGGCTGTGTCATGGTTGACCAATCGGGTTTCGTTAACGGTGGCACCTTCTTCAAAGGTGACGAGGTATGTGCCCCTTATTTGGGCACAGGTGCCATTATCCACACACTATCACACACACGCTATCATTTATGATTACAATCCCCTCATCAACATAGGTGATGGGGTGTAAATCGCTTTGCTGGATCTCGCAATGTGCCGTGCCTCTTGAGCGCATGATCTTCTTCGCGCCAGCCGACAAAATGTAGCCCCTGGTGTCAAAGAGCAGTTTTCTACCGTGTGGATATTTCCGTCGCATTCAGCAATAATATTATCCTCCAGCCTGAGTATGGTGTCGTGATGTGACACAAGGAAAACGGTGATTTTGTTGCAGGCCGACTTAATCTTTGGAAACTTAATAATAAAGGGTAAGATGTTATTGGATTGTAATATCTTAACGGACGATGCGGATAAAATATCCCTGATCGCGGTCTCGGTGGGCTCTTCCATCCACACACCTTCCAGGTCTGCATGATCTAAGATGCTAGGGCTAACGACATTAATTTTGGCGAGTGCTAATGCCAGTATTAAACCCTGCAGCTCCATTGTTATCATCCTATTTCGAGTTAAAAGCATCTCGAATAAGTGCCCTGTATCAATTTTGGACTTTTTAGCTGACCAAAGAAGTTGCTTGACGGTAGCGGAAATTTTATTAATTTGAATTTGTACCTTGTTGTTAATATTCACCTGCCTATTGTTTGCATTTATTAATTCGAATGGGCGAATTAATGGGCGACATCAACAATCAAGAGTCGCTTTGCGAAAATATATCTGCATGTGAGACTGAGCAAACATGTTGGACATCCTGTTAGTTTTTTCTATGACGCGCCTATATTCCGAGAGATTCGCTGAATGTTTCACAAACGAGAATTACTCCCATACTAGAATTCGACCATGAACGATAGTAGTGTATTTAGCTTTTGAATAGTGACGCGTGCCGATGTTGTGGTCAAAAGGAAAATCAGGGATATGGTTGTGAACCTGTAATTTGGAAGTGCTGTAAGTTTGTTAAAATTGGGTAGCCCACCACCAAAGTGTAATTAAAATAATAGAAGCAAAACTTATGCCTAGTGGCTACAAAAAATGGATAATAAAACATTTAAATATTATCAGGCGAGGGATAATATAGTCACGCTCGGCCTACCTAAGGTTGTCTTTGTGGACCACCCTCCCCTTAATGAAGACTGTGGTCCCCATGACCGCTTCAACGGCTTTTTCTTCCGGTTTTTTCAACGGTTTTTTCTTTCCGGGAACCGTTTGGACGACGGCAAATTTCGAGAATTTGTCGATGCACGTAAGGAAATACTTTTTATCCGTGGAGAAGATGTCTATGTGTAGCATTTCTCCTACATGAGACGAGATTGGTGTTTCGCCAAGCTCCTGTTTCTTTGGATGTCTGTCGTATTTAGCCTTGGTGCAAGTCCTGCAGGAATCGAATATTTCGTTCGCCATTTTGGTCATTTTCGAGATGTAGTACTCAGAGAGTACCTGCTTCACGTTTTCTTGGGCAGACCTGTGAGCTCTGTTGTGCTCGACAGTGAGAATCTCCCGTCTTTCGTCAATTGCAAAAATATCCGTTACTCGGTTGTTGCAGTGCCAAAATTTGGTGGCAGGGAATTGCCGAACCAATTTGTCCTGTACCATTGCTAGCGTGTGCACATCGCAATGGATGGCGTTTACGCCTTTAGGGACTATCACGTCCGCGAGCTCCTCCAGCAATGACTCCTCGCAAGTGAAGTCAATGTTATGCCGTCCCTTGTTTCCAAAGAGAACAAAGCTGCGTTTTGACGAAAAGCGGGCTTCCTCCAGAGGTACCTGGTTTTGGAAGCAATTGAGAGGCTTGTCCGTGGATGGGATAGTGTGGGTTAGCGACAGCTCACTGTGAATTGTGGCCGCGCTTGAAAATGCCTCTTCCTCTTCCTCAACGTTGAGTTGTTGCCAGGCATGTAATGAACCTTGGCACCACACTCGTCGATGCGTTCTTTCCACCTTTTAATTTTCGTGTTCGGATTCGAATCCGACACCGCGAAAGCACTGCGCCAATGCCGTATGCTGAGGTATCTATCGTTAGATTAAATGCCAATTTATAATCGGGGTATCTTGGATGACGGGGTAGGATGACATCCTCAGAGGCTAGGATGTTTCGAAGCTTTTCGAAGGCCAGCCGTTGTGGCTCGGTAAACTGTACCTGGATGTTTCTGGATCTGTATCTGCTGACATTTCCACGTTCCCCTTTTAAGATGCTCGAAATGGGCTTAGCTATTGATGCAAAATCTTTGATAAACCACCTATAGCTAGCCAAGCCCATGAATGACCTTACTTCAAATACTTTTTTAGGCTCCGGGAATTCCTTGATGGACCGCACCTTTTCTGGGTCTGTTCTAGTCCCTTCACTGGTGACTATAAACGACTAAAATTAAACTATAAACAACTAAAAATAAAGACTAAAATTTAACGCTTTTTTTGAAGAAGACCGATTTCTGCGCCGACACTCGCTTGTTGGCGTCGTGCAGGCTCTTTAGTACCCAGTCTACGTGCCGTATGTGGGCGTTTTCGTCCTCTGAGAAGACGATAACATCATCGACATAGACATAGCAAAATTTGCCAATCTGCTCTCGCAGTATGTCGTCGATGGTTCTTTGGAAGATGCTGGCAGCATTCCTCAAAACGAATGGCAGTCGGCGGAACTCGTATTTTCCCCGTTTACGGAAAAGGAAGTTTTTTCACGGTCACGGTTTTTTTGTGAAGTACTCGTAAATATTTTTAAAATGACCAAATTAAGTGCTCCGAATTTAACATTTCTACGTTCGGATAAATCGAAATAACAATATATAAGTTGAGTTATAAAGCAAAGATATGGTATTACGGGCAAATCAACGAAACATTAAATTGGTTCGCCCGTAGAGCGTTGTGCGGTAACTACGTCGAACTTGAACTCGAGGGCATAACGGTAGGTACTGGAGTAGGTCGGAATGTATAAAAGTTCTGACTTAATCTACCTGGATTCTGCAAGGGACTGATCGGGTTGACCAGGCTGAACATGTTAATGCCAATGTCATCCACCTCTGAGTCTTCTGACTCAGTGTGAATATAGGGTCACTGCAATAGGGTCATAGGTCATGGCAATAGGTGCCAACATTTTCTGTGCTCTTCAGTCGTGAGTTGAAAAACTTGTGCTTATGGTTCAGGTTTTACTATTTGAAGGACAGGCCACAACTGGGGGAAGGATGTCAAAATACTCAAAATACTTGACTTTCTAGGTAGGCCAATATTTCTTACCCTTACTGTATGGAGAGAGAAGGGAGAAACAAATTGAAAGAGACATACGCAAAGCCCTATTACCCACGCATCCACTGATTGAAAGTAGGTAGAAAATCTTACCGTTAAAATCTTACATGGATCTTACCATTAGGTCGGGAAGCTTTAGTGCAGCAGGGAATGGCTGTACATACCCACGCTCGCAGAAATCATTTTATTCTGATCTTTTGCCGAGCGAAGAACCTCCAAGCACATATTATGAAATAATAGAAAAATCCTGCAGACACGTGAAGTGTAAGAAAAAATTATACAGAGAAGGCAGTGAAGGCCATTAAGCCAGCAAATGTAAGACAGTTTAATAATAAAAACTGCCTGTGTTTGTGTGTGGGTTAAAAATTCATTAGGTGAGACCCCCAAATAATTGAAATACATAGTGCAAGTTTAAAACCTGACCAATCCCTTGTCAGGTAGCCCATTTGACCAGGATCAGCCTGTGGCTCTCCGTGTGGCCTCGGATCGGACGTCGGATCAGTCAGGAGGCTGTAGCCCCACCTGTCCGTTTGAGACACTGGGGAGGGGCGGAGCATTTGAAATGCTAACGCTGAAATCAACGATGGTTCGTTGTCGCAATATATGACCTTTGCCTTAGGGAAAATGTTCATCAACTGTAGTAGCCCTGGTTTGAGGTCCTCTATGGATCTAGAAGGGACCGGTTGGACGACGGCAAATTTGGAGAATTTGTCGATGCACGTAAGGAAATACTTTTTATCCGTGGAGAAGATGTCTATGTGTAGCATTTCTCCTACATGAGATGGGATTGGTGTTTCGCCAAGCTCCTGTTTCTTTGGATGTCTGTCGTATTTAGCCTTGGCGCAAGTCCTGCAGGAATCGACTATTTCGTTCGCCATTTTGGTCATTTTTGGGAAGTAGTACTCGGAGAGTCTGCCCGTTTTCTTGGGCAGACCTGTGAGCTCTGTTGTGCTCGACAGTGAGAATCTCCCGCCTCTCGTCAATTGCAAAAATATCCGTTACTCGGTTTTTGCAGTGCCAAAATTTGGCGGCAGGGAATTGCCGAACCAATTTGTCCTGTACCATTGCTAGCGTGTGCAAATCGCAATTGATGGCGTTTACGCCTTTAGGAACTATCACGTCCTCCAGCAATGACTCCTCGCAAGTAAAGTCAATGTTATGCCGTCTCTTGTTTCCAAAGAGAACAAAGCTGCGTTTAGACGAAAAGCGAGCTTCCTCCAGAGTTATCTGGTTTTGGAAGCAATTGAGAGGCTTATCCGTGGATGGGATGGTGTTAGTTAGCGACAGCTCACTGTGGATTGTGGCCGCGCTTGAAAATGCCTCTTCCTCTTCTACAACGTTGAGTTGTTGCCTCGAGAGGGCATCTGCAACGAGGTTGTCTTTGCCAGGCATGTAATGAACCTTGGCAACACACTCGTCGATGCGTTCTTTCCACCTTTTAATTTTCGTGTTTGGATTAGAATCCGACACCGCGTAGGTCAGTGCTTGGTGGACAGTGTAGACATTTATGTCTTCGACCCCATATAGGTAGTGACGAAGCTTTTCTAGAGCCCAAACTATGGCTAACAGCTGCCCTTTGAGGTTCTAGAGATCATAGTAATGGGTCAGTGGCGTAGATAGCTTTTTGATATGGGGGTGGATATGACTCAGAATAATATCCTGTTTTTTTGTAAGTTTTATTTTACACTGCGATAATAATCCGCAATCTGCGATACTAATAATAATAATGCTGTACTGCACAGTCATCGCGTAAAAATGTGTTTCTTTTTCAATTTTGAGATTATATCATCTTATAATTCTCAGACCCAAGGGGGGGATCGATCCCCCTGATCCCCCCCCTATCTACGCTACTGTAATGGGTCGTCCCTTTTGGGAAAGCACAGTGCCAATGCCGTACGCTGAGGCATCTGTCGTTAGATCAAATGCCAATTTATAATCGGGGTATCTGAGTATGACATCCTCAGAGGCCAGAATGATTCGAAGCTTTTCGAAGGCCAGCCGTTGTGGCTCGGTAAACTGTACCTGGATGTTTCTGGATCTGTATCTGTTTCTGGATCTGTTTCCTTGTTCCCCTTTTAGGATGCTCGAAATGGGCTTAGCTATTGATGCAAAATCTTTGATAAACCACCTATAGCTAGCCAAGCCCATGAATGACCTTACTTCAAATACGTTTTTAGGCTCCGGGAATTCCTTGATGGACCCGACCTTTTCTTGGTCTGTTCTAGTCCCTTCGCTGGTGACTAAAAACCCCAAAAAAATTAACGCTTTTTTTGAAGAAGACCGATTTCTGCGCTCTCTGACACTCTCATGTTGGCGTCGTGCAGACTCTTTAGCACCCAGTCTACGTGCCGTATGTGGGCGTTTTCGTCTTCTGAGAAAACGATAACATCATCGACATAGACATAGCAAAACTTGCAAACTGCTCTCGCAGTTTGTCGTCGAAGGTTCTTTGGAAAATGCTGGCAGCATTCCTCAACCCAAATGGCAGTCGGTGAAACTCGTATTTTCCCCCGTTTACGGAAAAGGAAGTTTTTTCACAGTCACGTTCCGCCAGTGTAATTTGAAGGAGATCTCGACTTCTAGATTATGCCGTATTTTAGGAGGTCTCGAATTTCGCCATTGACGAAATCTGCTGCCCCCATCGGGTACGGATAGGGTCTGGCATAAAAGGGCTCCTCATCAACTGTTCTAATGGTGGCAACCATTGAAGTGTTGTAAGGTAACGCCTCATTTGGGTTAGCGAAGGCATTTTTCCTATCGCTTAGCATTTTTGAAAATGCTTTTCTGACTGAAGGTGGTGCACTGGAGCCGTCCACATCAGTAAAATTTACGTTGGGGCATGCTTGGAATTCTAGCTTTTCTATTTCGGAACCCCATTTGAGGTGTCCAGAAGCTGGGCAAAGCGATGCCCCTGCGTGTTTTAACAGGTCAAGGCCGATGATGGCATTAAAGGAGGACAAATCTGGTAAGATGAATGTTGATGAACGGTCACACTGGAACCTGCATTAATTATCAATTCGGGAAAACTGGGCAGACAAAAGTTTATGTAGAGAAGTTCGTTATGTAGCAAGTTCGGCGCGTGAGTTGTCTTGCTTTGCTTTTGTTTTACAGATGGCGAAATCAAGCGATTGAGCCAGCTCTTTCATTTCAATAAATAAAGTTAATCATCATAAAGAAATTGGTCCTTCGAGCCGGATTCGTTATTGTTAGTAACTAAAAGCAAGGCACCATTGCGATGGAACAACTCAAACGGCTAAAGGAAGTGAGGGGCCGTATCAAATCCAGCCTCACCAAACTGCTACACACGGCAGAAAACTCATCCGCATCAATCGGAGTTGACGCCGTGGAGGTACTGCTAGTCAGGCTCGACAGAGTTTGGAATTATTTCGAACTTGCCAGAGATGATCTGAGCGTGCTTGACGACGTCGAGGGCTGGGTTGATCCTGCGAGTGACTACGAGGAGTATGAGGCGAAGTACATAAAAGCCCGTGCGCTTTTATTTTCCCTCAAGCGCTCACAGGAGCCGACAACACCAACAACCACGAGATATGCAGAAGAAGACTCAATAGCTAACAACGACGCTATTTCCCGCTTAGTGCAGCAACAACAAGAGTTCTTCGAACGCCTCGGAGCAACTTCAACACCAACCCACGCTAAAGCCGCGGCGCTAGTAAGGGAGACAGAATTACCGAAAATTCACATAAAACCGTTTGGTGGCATTTACAAGGAATGGCCAGCCTTCAAAGCACTGTACATAAGCACTGTACATAGCAAGCAACATCTGGGTAAGATACAGAAGTACAACTATCCAAAATCGTTCCTCGTGGATGAGGCTGCAAGTTTGGTACGCCATTTGCCGATTTCTGAGACGGCATATGACAACGCTTGGGAGCGCCTCAACGAGAGATACGATCGATCACGGCAAATTATTCACATCCTGTTGGACACCTTTATGGAGCTACCATCGACTAACAATGGAGAGGTATCCATATTGCGTAGCGTATCAGATGGTGCAAATGAGGTCATCCGTGCATTGGACTCCATTGGCCATATGGACCGAGACTGCTGGGTTATCCATTTATTGCTGAATAAAATCGAACCAAATTCACCAAGAGTCGAAGAGTTCTTCAAGTTCCTGGACGCACGATGTGAAGAATTTTAGCTGTGTCAAAGCGATCCTCTACCGAGACAGGGTGATAACAACAAGAAGACAAGCAGAGCCATGGTAACTGCTGCGCTGACCAAATGCGTGAATTGTAATGCGGAATGGCATCAACTATCTAAGTGTCCTCAATTCATTGGTTTGTCTATCGACCAACGCCATTCTTTTGTAAAGCACAAATCTCTCTGTTTTAACTGTCTCAAACCAGGTCACAGGTCATCAAACTGTAGCTCAAAGTACAACTGTCAGCAGTGTGGCAGCAGGCACCACACACTCATACACACGCATGCTATGCAGACCAACGAGGGTCAAATCACAACCACGTCTTCAAGCGATCACAAGGATCCAGACGACATCGGTGACTGCGAGTCACATGTCACAGGAACTACTCACGCCAACCCTATTGTCACATGGGCAAGTAGGACGAACATGTACATTGCCGACTGCATTGGTACACATCCGCAACTCTCAAGGTAGTTAGTTAACTCTCAAGGCTCGGACTTATCATATGTATCGGAACGCTGTATTAAGGCACTGGGTCTTAGTCGGGTTCCTGGCCGGATTCTCATTTCCGGCATTTCTTCAATCAAGGCTGATACCACGAGGGGATTCAGCACACTCACGATCAAGTCTCGAGTTTCTGATCACTCGCTACAAGTAAAAGCTCATATTCTTGGAAAAATCACATCTACGCTGGCAAGGGAAAACATCGATGCATCTGCGCTTGAGATCTTCAATGGGATTCCGCTTGCAGACACTGAATTCAACTCGGCATCGCCGACTAGGCACCGATTCTGTAAGGTGTATTTTAAACGGCAACAGGAAGCTGGATGCGCAAGGCAACATAATAGCTATTTCAACAATCTTCGGATGGGTTATCACATCGATTGCGTATCAAAATCCATCAATCACCACGCCATTTTTGTCTACAGTCGATATCTTTGCTACTCTACAAAGGTTTTGGGAAATCGAGGACTCCCAAATCACCACTCACCATGATCTTGAAAATGTTAAGGTTGAAGAGCATTTTCAAACCACGCACTCACGCGACTCCAAGGGAAGATACACCGAGAAGCTTCCATTCAAGGATGCAGATCCACAATTCACTGACACTCTGAAGGGAGCAACCCATCGCTATGCTTCTGTGGAGCGCCGTCTACATAGAGACACAGATCTGCAATCACGGTATGTACAATTCATGCAAGAGTATATTTCTCTAGGCCACATGCGCCAATTGAACCCTGACAAAATTCTCACCAACGATGGAAGGGTATTCTATATGCCACATCACCCTGTGCTTGGAAAGAAACTACGAGTAGTTTTTGGCGGTTCATTCCAAGATTCTTCTGGACAATCTTTAAACGACACCCTGAACGTTGGGCCGAGCATTCAACGAAACCTGTTCGATGTATGCGTACGCTTTCATTTACATAAATACCTTTTTTCTGCGGACGTTATCAAGATGTTCAGGCAAATCTGGATCAACAAGCATCACCGCAACTATCAAAGTATCGTTTGGAGAGAACATCCTTCAGCTCCACTTCTACATTACCAACTCTGCACTGTAACCTATGGCACTGCGTGTGCACCATTTCTGGCTGTACGGGTTCTTGAGCAACTGGCCAGAGACTACCAACATTTGTATCCAACTGCTGCGCCAACTTCTAGGAGGAGAAGCTTCTACAATACAAACAAGAACTAAATCAACTAATGTCATGTGCTCAACACGAACTTGGAAAATGGCTTTCCAACAGCAACCGCGTTGTCGACCCTGAGACAACAATCACAAACAACACATCATACAGTCCACTCGAAACTACGAACAAGGTTTTGGGAATTCATTGGCAACCGCACACGGACACATTGGCATACAAGGTATCTTTGCCCAGCGAGGGAAAGATTACAAAACGGCAAGTTTTATCAGACGTGTCTCGCATTTTCGACCCACTTGGATTGCTGGCTCCAGTGGTTACTCAATTCAAAATCCTGTTCCAAGAACTTTGGGTTCTCAACTTAGAATGGGACAGCCAGCTACCGCTCAACCTGGAAGATTGGTATCTCAAATGCAAGCACGATATCAACACGCTCAATCAACTTGAGGTTCCACGCTACATTGGCAACTGTACTGACACAATTGAATTGCATGCATTCTCGGACGCATCTATAAAAGCCTACGCCGCTGCCGTTTACAGTAGAGTCACTCTCCCTGATGGTAACATACAGGTTACTCTTATAGCTGCAAAGACTCGTGTTGCACCGCTCAAAACACAATCACTTCCACGCCTGGAATTGTGCGGCGCACTGCTACTAAGTCGATTCATCAACTCAGTCAAAGATGCACTGAAAAACTACAACGTCACTGTTTACGCCGGGTGCGACTCTACCATTGTTTTTTTACCATCTACCATCTTGGCTCTCGCACATACCTGCCAAACTGAAGACTTTCGTCGCAAACCGCACTGCCGAAATCCTCAGCATAATTCCACGAGATCACTGACATCATGTCAAATCGGATGACAACCCAGCTGATTGCGCTAGTTACCATTCCTCTCTCCACAGCCACGGGAGAGAACACAGACCCGGGAACTGGAAGAATAGCGCGAATGGAACAACAAGAACGAACGCAAGAACTCTGACAAGGACAGACTACTCTTGTTCACTCCTTACTCATACTTCTTCTTTATAATAAATTCATTCTTATTCTGAACTCCAAGCAACCCAGTCGTTTTTATTTGCAAGCCTTCACCGTTTGGAAAAGCGGCAGTCTTTTACGAGATTGCCCCTCTACTCCCTCGGACACGACACTGTAACTGGCGCAGCCGGACTACGAACAAGGGATTAACCATGCACACTACGCTTATCGTTCCAATTTTCCTTGAAGGCTGAGGTGAGTGAACAGGTGACAACGGTGGTCGTGGGAACTTTTAGTAGTGAGATAGTTACACATAATACATACGTACTTAAAAGAGAGAACAACTGTAAAAAGGAAATAAAACATAATAACGTGCAAGTGCAAATGGGATTTCAGGAGTGAGCAATACACAAAAATGTACAAAAAAGAAAAAAATAAACGAAACAAACGAAATCAAATTCTAAATACCATGCAAGCGACCGTATATGTGGACATCAAACGCTGATAAGGCACCGGGTTTGCTTGTGTGGGGCAATTTACAACTATTATACCAACAAGCTGCTGTGTGTGATGACCGTATATGTGTACATCAATCGCTGATAAGGCACCGGTATCATCAATACACAGCAGCTCAAAAAAATGAAAAACGAAAAACGATAAATAGATCAAAAACTCGACATCTCAAAGAGCTGTGTGTGGCGATCGTGTGTGTGTCGGAGAGCACTTGGTGTGCGAGAGAGTACGAGTATGCATTTTGGGTATTTCATCGGAAAAGTTATTTCATCACTATGCTAATATATAGTCGCGGCGACAACCTGGCGTCGCTGTGGCCGAGCGTGGTTCACTGAAGAAGGAGAATACTCAGTCAGGAAATAGATCAGTCGAACATTAGACTTCGTATTGACCAGAACTCTCTGCATAAGAACAAAAAAAAAAAAAGAAGGCAACGTGCCCTCAAATATCACCGATTCGCCAATATCACATAAATCGCCGAAAACGCAAAGGGATAATCCGCACACAGGGGCTTATAAGTTGTGTAAGTTTACAAGTTGAGTAAGTTGTGTGATTGTGGGATCGTTTTCATTTATCAATCTACATGAACGCAAATGCATTATTATGAAATACATTAATAAGTAAGTTGTGTGATTAACGACCGTATATGTGTACAACAATCGCTGTTAAGGCACCTGGATCGTTTTCATTATCAATTTACCCAAATGCTAATATACTAAAAACAAAAAAAAAACACAAAAATGGAAGAACAAATTGAACATGCACAAATATCATACTGTTCCCTTTGGCAAAAATCAAGCAAACATGTATGTATGTATTTGTGTGACGCCGCTGGTGAAACTCTTGTTGCGTCGCTGTGCAGTGACTGCCGCCAAGAGCTGTACGAATGGCATACAACTTACACTAAACACAGGGAAGCAAGGAAAAGAGGGAACTGCGTATCGGATGCGTACTACAGGTTTTCTTTTACTTTATAATATACATACGGAATATACTGTATATAATATATATACAAATATATGTATATATATATATAAGTAGAGAAACCGTATATACATAAAATACATAAAATTTTCTTGCACCCAAACATAGATACATATCTGTACATGGTATCACATATTATAGTACACTATATTACCACATTAATATACAAACGAAGTTGTGTAGTAAACAAACACACAAAATTTATCCTATACTTATACATTATAATATACTTATAATATTCATATATATATAATTACTACTTTATATTACAATTACTACTTACATATTATTACTATTCTATATACATTATATGCGTACCATTACCATATTTGAATATAGCAAAAAATAAAAAATTTGTTCACCACTAGTAACACAGTTAGGGGCAGATTAGATCTAAGGAGCGAGGTCAGTTTATCTGAGATAAAGAAAGCGATAGAAACAAAAGAGAAAGACCACCTAGTTCAATTCCAAAACAATATTCCCACCAACGATATGGATTCCGGTAACGCATCAGGGCCACTAAGTCCCACCCTTAGCAATTTACCGACTTTCACAAACACAAGCCTGAATCTACAACAGCTACTAGCCCTTGTTCATCAACTACCCACCTACGAAGGTCCACCTGACAACCTTGATAGATTTGTTAGTAGAGTAGATCAGCTACTTTTGTTAGCCAAATCAGTGGACCAAGCAACTTGCGGACAGTACTTACTGGGACCTATCCGTGGCAAAATTAAAGGCAGGGCGGACAAGGCGCTGTGTGTCTGCGATGTACTCCTCTGTTGGGATGACATCAAAACAAACCTCAAGCGACTGCACTCTAATAAACCATTCACGTTGACCACAGAGACAAGTAATTATGCGATAGGCTCTGTGTTGTCACAAGGCCCGGACACTAATGACAGACCCATATCTTTCGCTAGCAGGACACTACCGGATACGGAAATCCGCTATTCTACGATAAAACTACTTCGATGGAAAACTATCCTGGCCGCTTACGACTACGAAGTCGTATACAAAAAAGAGTCACAAAACGTAGTCGCTGACGCACTCAGCAGAATTGAGCCAAACTTGAACATAAACGAAGACCCACAAAATATACCAATCGCTTCACAACCACTAAAATCACTAAAATAGTCAAATAGTATTCCGTACCGGTTCAACAACTGCAAGACAAATAGAAACACCATTTGCCCATAAAATAAGACACATCTCAACGTACTTCGACCCGTAGTTACAGAATCCTTTTAATAACCACCCATCTCTTAAAGTATCATTAGAAGTCCTACGAAACAATGCAGACAAGTAGAAACTATAATAGATACATTCTTGCCGCACAATAGAAGTAAAAGAGGTCTTATTAATGGTCTGGGGACCATACTCAAATCTATCCCAGAAAACATAGATGATAACGACGGACAAAACATTAGTGGAACTAAAAAATATCCTAACCAATATCAAAGATGTGACAAAAAAAAAAAAAAAAACAAGGTGGACAAAAGCCACATTAACAAGAAATAATCTACAAAATTTTTTTTTTTCTTTGAAAATGCACAAAACTCTTTCTTTGACGAACTTGGGGAAGACAGGAATAACATTTCTTCATTTCAATATATAGTAATAGGATAAACTACAATATAGACAAATTTAACTGATAGTCCCTTAGCCAGTAAGATAAACCTTATTTCTAAATTGTTATTTAATAAAAAACAAATACAACATAAGATATATAATAAGTAAACAAAATGTAACACTAGCATTAGATGAACATATTTACAAATCATGTTATACCTTAAAATAACACACATGTTTAACATTAAGATAACCATTTTTGATACAAATTGTTAAATCTAAACCTGGCTCAGATCCGGCCATTCCTCCTCTGTGGCCTTCTCTTCGGACTGGGGGGGGAGGAGTTACCATTCCTCTCTCCACAGCCACGGGACAGAACACAGACCCGGGAACTGGAAGAATAGCGCGAATGGAACAACAAGATCGAACGCAAGAACTCTGACAAGGACAGACTACTCTTACTTCTCATACTTCTTCTTTATAATAAATTCATTCTTATTCTGAACTCCAAGCAACCCAGTCGTTTTTATTTGCAAGCCTTCACCGTTTGGAAAAGCGACAGTCTCTTACGAGCATTGTGCCTTGTATTGCTTGTATTGCTTTTCCAGTGTTTGTCTGGGACGGCGCAGGAGCCTGACGGTGTTCTTGTGCTTTTGGATATTGTTTTTTATCCTTGTCCTCCTGGCTTCTGGCAAACGAAGCCGCGAAGGAGTACCTCTCGTGGTTAGATTATATTTCTTGTGCCAAAGCGAGGGCTGAAGGCATATCTTTCGGCTTTGCCAAAAAGAGGACATCCGTAAGGCTACGATTAAGTCCCGAGATAAATACTCAAAGTGCGTCGTCCCGGAATTTGTCACACAAAACCTTTGCCACCGAGGCTTCGTACGACATGGTGGCTTTGTTGATGAGCAAGGTCAGTTTTTTCTCGTCCTCGTCATAGTACTGCAGTAGGGTCATATTTCCCTGCCTGAGAGTACCCATCTCCTGCTCGATAACGTGAATCTGACGCTTATCACTGTACGTAAAGTCGAGTCGATTTATAATCGCGTCGCAATTCAGCACAGTGCCAAAAGAGGATTTTACTCCTAATAATTATAAAGGCCTGATAATGGCGAGAGCTATTTACATTGTTCCTAAAATATAATATGCTTCCTGCGCTCCCGTAAATTCGGGCAGGCACTTGACGGCATCTAGGGGCTCGTCACATTTTATGTTGTCCCTAATTTCTATGGGTTCATACGCTTTGATTTTGGGAGCTTCCGCTTTCGCGGGAGCGATTTGTACCGCGTTGACCTGTTCGGTCAGCCGCTGCATAGCCAGACGAAGTTCATTTTCCCTACGTTGGCTCTCAATACTGGCTTCTTGAACGGCATGTTGGACGGCCGCCAGTATAGTGGCTGTCATATGTTCCATGCTGAAAGCCATTTTCGCGTGTATGAGTGCTCTAGCGTTTGGGCTTTTTGGGGTGGAAGATTTAGCCGGTCGTTCGGACTCGGACTCAGAATCACTGGAGAATTGTCTTACGCTTCTATATCGTCGGAAGGGATTGCTCATGTGGATGTTATGTATAAAATAAAATATATAATATAAATTATATATAAAATATAAGTTATGTATTAAACCCGAGAAAAAAAACAATTTCATGCTCGAATTGCATGCCCACAGAGGCGATTGGTAGGGTGAGGGGGCTCGCGAGGGCTGAGCCGTCGTGTTAGTTATGTGTGCGGGCTCGTCGAACTGCACTATTGCTTTGCCAAGTAGAGGCAAGGTAAGGGGTATGCGGGGACTGAGCCTCCGCTATGACACAAAGATAAAAAAAAAAACAGTGTGTGTCTAAGGACACGCGTGAGAAACGAAGTTCCTTTGGCATGTTTGGCAATGAAGGAAAGACAGGACTGAATGAAGGCGAAAAATGATTGAGAACAACCAACTTTATACATAAATGATTTTTATTTATTACATTTATATTTATTGATTTTTATTTATTATTATAGGTATATAAATCTAATCAGTTCGTTAAAATATAGTGATAATTAGCTTATGATAACTAAAGTAAGATACAAACATTTGTGATTCAACTTTGTCCAAGTATCTCGAAAAAACGGCATCAATAGTCGTATTGAATCTTGTTGTAGACATTGTTGGGTCGTTATTAATTTTTTCTGATTTCTTTCTTTCTGATTTTTTATCAGAAAAGTTGATGTTAACCGGTTTAATCACCGGCCAAAATTAGGGGAATTTCATACAAATTTGTAGTACTATATCTCCGAAGAAGTCGAGAACCTTCTTTAGTATATTCTAATAGTACTCTATGTATAAACTCTTGAATATCTACAATTTTTTGATTCGGTGAAACGTAGATGACTACCAGGACCACCGTGATACCGTTTTCCAATACACACTGAGCCGCACAAAGGTCCGCAACGCTTGTATGTCGAACATAAAAGTCTTGCAGGTTTTTGGAAATCATCTCCATGTTCGGCGTTACGATTCTAGATATATTACTCTCTTGTCGAAGAGCTTACTTCTCTTGTCGGTATGTGGAAAAGTTTTCTCCATTTCCAATAATTCTGGATCCAAACTAATTCGCATATTAGAGGTTTTTGGTAATTGCAACACCTGCGCTTCGATATGTTGCCTTTTTCTGCGTTCCCTAAACTCCTTTTGACGCTGTGAATTTGTTTTTGGTACCCTGGCTTTGGTCCTTTTTGCATTGACTTCTGATTATTACAATTCAATGGCTCTGCTCCAATTTGTATACCCTTGCAGAGGGTATTATAATTTTGGTCAAAAGTGTGCAACGCAGTGAAGGAGACATCTCCAACCCTATAAAGTATATATATTCTTGATCAGGATCACCTCCTGAGTCGATATAAGCATGTCCGTCTGTCCGTCTGTCTGTTTCTACGCAAACTAGTCTCTCAGTTTTAGAGCTATCGAGTTGAAACTTTGCACACACCCTTCTTTCCTTTGCAGGCAGTATATAAGTCGGACCGGCAGGGATCGGTCGACTATATCCTATAGCTGCTATTATATAACTGATTGATCGGAAATGCCATAACTTTGGTGTTTTTTAAGTTAGACGGCTGGGACCTTCTACACATGTTATATTTGATCGAAATATCTTATGTACAAAATTTTATAAGGATCGGCCGACTATATCCTATAGCTGTCATAGAACGATCGAAATTGGCATAGCTTTGGTGTTTTTTAAGTTAGAAAGATGGGATTTGGTACAGATAAGGATCGGCCAACTATATACGATCCGCTATACATCTAATAATATAAGATGCGTGGCGCCACCTAGCGGACTGCGACTCAACTGCAAGGGAAACTCCTTTCTTGTTTTACTGTCCTTCTGTCGCTGTCGAAAATTTTGCTGCGCATTTCTTTTTTGAATGGATTCCTGATTATCGAAATGTTTTTGTTTTTTCCGTTCCCGATACTCTTTTTGGTACTTTGCGGCGGTTTTTCGTGTTGTTTTTTTTCAATATTTACTTTGACCCCCAAATTCACTGATACATTTGGTTGATCAACGCTGTAAATGTAATTATTACAAGGGTCAGATTTTAATTTCATTGCGGCGACGCGACAGCCGACACATGCACGAAAATTTCACTAATTTAGCTAGAAGCATACTCGTGAATCTCGCGTAGTGGAAGCATGAGCAGTGGAGAAACGCTCGTCTGTGGAGAGCGAGAGAGTGAGGAAATGGTTATATACTCTCACTCTACGAAGAAGAAGCAGACAGATAGCCGTTTAACGTTATGTTACGGTTTTCGGCTAGCCCTCCTCCGCCAAGCTCATCCGCGCCATAAGAAACTTCGTTTCAATAAAAATAACAAAGTGCCACACACTGCATGCGCGGCCGTATCGTATTCCCAAAAATGGAGTGAGGAAACAAAACGGAAAGGGAAAATAAATAACCAAGACTGTGCAGCTAATACAAAGAATTTTTGTGTAACAAAAGAGACATATAAAAGCTGAATTAAATGCGCACAGTTATATGAATTATTTTGGATTGACAATTTAATTGTGAGCTGGTGACTTTTTTGTCTTGGTTAAGAATTTTCTATTCTGCAACTTTGCGTTGTTGTATAAAAATGTTTATTTATTTATTCATACAGAAAAAGAAATGCAAACAATACTGGGAGGTAAAAATCCCAAAATATGGGATATATCCCAAAAATGGGATTCTACTCAACTAATAAAAAATTTGTAAAAAATACAATGCTAAACCGTCAGCCAATTAATGGAAATTAATTAATGAAAAAAAAGTTTAAAGGGGATGCAGTTTTTTATTTTTATTTTTTATTTAACATAAAACCAATGCAGACGTGAAGGAATTGTGGGTGAAAGTGCTCACTTACATGATTTTACGATGGGCGCCAATTAATTAAATTAAGGGGTGAGGATAGTTGTATGTTCTTCGCTGGAGAGGATGTCTTCAGTGATGAGGATAGTTGTATGTTCTTCGCTGGAGAGGATGTCTTCAGTAGAGGGTGATTTGATATCCCTGGCGGTTGCCTAGGGTTCTTCCTTCTGACAGGAGGTTATGTTGGGAGTTACTAACTCCGTTGTTACCGCCCTTGAGGCTGAGTAACCAATCAAGTATAAGTGAATTGAATTTTACGGCTTGTGCCGTAGTTTGGTATAGGAGCTCTTTATTGTGTGAGACTCAAGTACAAACTGAAACTTAAAGCTAACAAAAATGTATTTCATAGCGGCCACGCAAATATGCAGAGTTCGCCGGCTATGCACGAGCATCCGGCCAGAGCGAGCTCTTAAGTAATCGGACATTGCCGTTGCGCGGCTAACTGCGCCACAAAGTATCGACTCCCAGCCATAATAATAATTTCCACGCGAACCTCAATAGCTGGGCCAATTAGTATCGACTCCCACCATAATAATAATTTCTTTTGTTTTATTACTATAAATTGTATTTCGTAAATTTCTTGCATAGATGCAGTCTTTCACGAGTATGAATTAATTAGTGTACGACCTTATCTTTAAATTTAGTCTCTAAGCAAACCCACCCAGCCTCGAAAGAGAGATCAGCCAGGTCTTTCCCCCATTGTACGGTTTTCTTAAAGCATTAACTCAACAGAAAAGATCACATACGTCATCTTGGGCCCAACGATGGATGCAGAATCGGTAAAGCTGAGTGAGTAAAGAAAACGAAGAGTAATAGTTTCATACATATAGATAAGTACAATAGGAAATCCCTGTTATGTTCTGCCTTTCCATCCCAAACTATGAAGATTAGTTGTAATTTTAATTTAGTACCGCTACTTTTGAGAATATTCAATTATATGAAATGAACATGAACTAATATCTTTTTCTTGGAGCTCTTCGGATCCGAACATTGCAGTTGAATATGGGTAGACCCCCACTGTTTGGTGAAACGTCTACATGGTAGGGAGGGTATAGAAGAAGGACACATCCAGTCTTCAAGGTATCAGGGTCAGTAGAATCAACCAACCAGGATCAGCCTACTCCCTTCGTTCCTTTCCGACTTCCCCATCTCTGTCTACGAGAAAATCCGAAACGTACTTAGTCTAGATCGCCGTGTCCTCACCCACGCCCCTTTCGACTGAGCCCAGCCGTCCCCAAGTAGACAGAGGAGGTGCGGCAGAGACCATTCGTGCAGTGATAGGGACTGTTTATGTATAAAACCCGAAAAAAAAACAAATTCATGCTCGGATTGCATGCCCACAGAGGCAATTGGTACGGTGAGGGGGCTCGCGAGGGCTGAGCCGTCGTTTTAGTTATGTGTGCGGGCTCGTCGAACTGCACTATTGCTTTGCCAAGTAGTGGCAAGGTGAGGGGTACGCGGGGACTGAGCCTCCGATATGGCACAAAGAGTAAAACAAAAATAACAAAGTGCCTCACACTGCATGCGTGGCCGTATCGTATTCCCAAAAATGGAGTGGGGAGACAAAACGGAAAAGGAAAATAAATAACTGACCTTCAGCCCAATTTTGTATTGGACTACAGCATTTTCACCAGCCTCAGCCAGTTGATTTCCTGATTGGAGCTGGATTATTTTACGAGATGCTTTGTGATGTTTTTTTTTTTTTTTATATTCGTATTTTATTTATTTTCTCTTATGTTAAATTTATCCTACCAATAAATAATTATTAACATTGCTATAATTTAAGTTATTAATGGGGCTAGAGGAACTTGATGCTGTTGTGTTGGACGGTACGGCCGTAAAGCAATGCTTCGCCCATCTCGTGCAGCTTAATCCTCCCCCCCGTTACGCACCCTCTCCAGGGCTCTCAGCTCATTTAAGACCTTCGCCACAAACTTGGCTGTGGCTTCCCATTTGCGCCCCGACTCCATCATCAGTGGCACCATTCTCTCTGGTGAGAAGGTCTCTTCCAGGCTCTCCTCCAGGTTGCTGCACTCCTCGTCGAAGCACCGACAGTCGAGGAGGACATGGTAGGCGTCTTCCATGACCCCCCTGCCACATGAGGGGCAGCCATCCTCTCGTTCGTGCCCGAATCGCTTCAGGTAGCTTCCGAAGCACCCGTGTCCGCTAAGGGCCTGGGTCATGTAGAAATCCACCTCGCCGTGTTTTCTTACGGTCCATATGCTCACATCCGGAGTGAGCCTATGCGTCCAACGTCCCTTTGTGGAGTTTGCCCATAAGTTCCGCCAGTTGGCCAGGCTTATGGGCAGTTGGCCAGTTCCCTTAGCGGAATGAGACCGGCGATCACGAGTGCCGCGTCGTCCGACACCGTTCTAAAGGCGCAGGACGTGCGTAACGCGGAAAGCCTATAATCGGCCTCGATGCCCCGCACATAAGCCCGCACGGTCGTCGCCTCGGCCCACACCGGGGCGGCATACAGTATCTGCGAGCTTACCATGCTGGTGATCAGCTTACGCCTTTCCTGCTCGGGCATCTAATGTTGAGCAGCATGCGTGAGAGTGCCCTTATCGTCTCAATTGCCCTCTTGTGAGCATACTCCAGGTGCTCCCGGAATGAGAGCCTCGTGTCCAGCATCACTCCAAGATATTTAATGGCTCTCTTTGAGGTGATGGCCACTCCTCCTACTCGGACCGTCGCCGTTTCCACCTTTTTACGGCTCGAGATTAGCACTGCCTCCGTCTTGTGCGGTGCCAACTGTAGTCCGGCGGTGGACAGCCAAGCCTCCACTTTCTCGATCGCGCGGTTCGCAGTAGCTTCCACCTCCCGGACTGTCTTCGCCACGACCACTACTGCAACGTCATCGGCGAATCCAATTACGGATGTTCCCTCGGCCATTGGAATCCGGAGAACACCATCATACATTGCGTTCCAGAGCAGTGGCCCGAGCACTGTGCCTTGGGGCACTCCAGCGGTGACCTCGAGCTCTTTGCGTCCCTCGTTCGTGTCGAATAAAAGTGTTCTGTTGCTCAGGTAGCTGTCCACCATCCTTAGGAGGTATCGGGGTATATTCATCTTCCTCAGCGCCTCTAACGTACGCGACCAGTTCGCTGGGTTAAAGGCGTTCTTGATATCATGTTCTTGATGGATGCTACCAGGCAGTACTTTTTGGTGCCCCCTTCCCAGCGAGTGCCTTGAATGGCGCGTGCTGCCAGGTCCTTTACCCGTCTGATGGCGTCCACCGTAGACCTGCCCTTTCGGAAGCCATATGCTCCGCTGCCAGGCCGCCGACCCTGCTTATGGCCGCCTGTAGTATCGTTGCTATTATTTTTTCTAGCACCTTGCCCACGGAGTCTAACAGGCAGATCGGTCTGTACGATGCTGCTTGCACGGGTGGCTTGCCAGGCTTTGGCAGGAGGAGTAGCCTCTGCATCTTCCAAATTGCCGGAAAGGTGCCCTCTAGTAGACACTGATTGAAAATGACGGCCATATTCTCCGGTATCAACGCCAGGACGATCTTCAGCGCCCTATTTGGCACCGCGGCCTATTTGGCAAGAGGACATCGATAATGCCCCTCAGTTCCTTGGGGTCAAAAGGCGCCTCGTTGCCTGCCCTTACCTTCTTGGTGACAATCCTGAAGGCCTGGCCCCACGGGTCCTGTTCAGCCTCGTCGCACAGCTTTAGGAAGACCTCCTTTTTGCTTTTCCTTATGGCTTTTTTTAGGGCTTTCCTCGCCGCTTTAAATTCCAATCGTCTCTGCTCCTGCGCGTCCGTACCGCGCTCGCGTTGCAGCGCTCTCCTGGCCTTTAGGCACTCCTTACTCCTTATTTCGCTGTTCCACCACGGCGTCGGTTTGTGGTGACGCGAGTAGGTCGTTCGAGGCTTCATACTTGCCCTGCAGACCTCGTCCAGTGCCTCAGCAAGTGCTGTCGCCGTTTCGTTGGCCGAGGCAATTGGGACAACAGTCGCGCTCTGCGCTCGGTTTATTACGGTTTGGACGTCGAGGGTGTCCTGGCGGTACGCCTTTCCACAATAGGGTGAGCCGCTCGCCCCTCTCTGCGCACACAAAGTATAAGCTTTCATTGGGGCATCTGGCTATCTTATGCCTTTTCTCTCCGCAGCGGATGTAACACCCGCTCCTATCAGTGGTGCTTCTGCACTTACCAGCAATATGGCCGACTTCCAGGCATCTGTAGCACCTCGGTTGGTTGTCCCTTTCGCGGATGCGACACACTGTCCAACCAATCCTTACTCTTCCTTTGCTCGCAACCTCCGCCGCTTTCTTGCTTGGGAGTCCAATGATGGCAGTTTGGGTGTCCCTTGAGCTCCCTCGCAGGCTCCTGATCAGAACTGAGTCTCCGGCCAAGCTGAACTCGCGTGCTGGCCGTGCGATTCGTGTTAAGCTGCAGCAAAAGTTTCCCGCTTGCAGTTCGGCGCACCTTGCGCACATCTTGGCTAAATTCGTTCAGTTGCCCGTCCTGTCGTCTGGTGACCATCGCCAGGACCTCACTATATTTAAGCCCCTTGGCTTCCACTACCAGCGCGTCGCGGCGAGTGGACGTCCTGGGCTTCTTCCGCTTTGCCGTTTCCCATCGCGGACCTGCTTCAGCGGCGTTAGCTGGAGTGCTCAGTCCCGCTCCCTCGGCGCTTCCGTTGCTAAAAAATTTTAAAGGCGCTACTATTTCACTACTTTTTTTTATTTTTTATTTAACAAAAAACTAAAGCAGACGTGAAGGATTTATGGATGAAAGTGCGCCAATTAATTAAATTAAGGGGTAAGGATAGATGTATGTCCGTTGCTGGAGAGGAAGTCTTCAGTAGAGGGTGATATGATATCCCTGGCGGTTGCCTAGGGTTCTTCCTTCTCGCTGGAAGTTATGTTGGGAGTTACTGACTCCGTTGTTACCGCCCTTGAGGCTGGGTAACCCATTTTGAAACTTAAAGCTAACAAAAATGTATTTCATAGCGGCCACGCAAATATGCAGTGTTCGCCGGCAATGCACGAGCATCCGGCCAGACGCTGTGTCAGCAGTTTGACCAGAACGAGCTCTTAAGTAATCGGACATTGCCGTTGCGCGGTTAACTTCAGTTAACTTGTATTTTTCGACGTTTGCTTCGTCTTCTTTAACTAATTTGCCTTAGTATGCAAAGCACCTAATGAATTGAAAGAACGTCATGAGTAGAATTTTATTTATTTTATTTTTATTTATATTAAATATACATAAATTCTCTGGCTGTACAGTTAGTTATTCAAGATAATAAGTAGCTCGGTCCAATTCAGGATCCGAAGCCGTTTTATAACTTTGTAAAAACTAATCGCAACAATGATATGAGAACGTATGGGAACTCATATGGCAACACTGAACAGGCAATCACCAATCTCTTTGCACAGCTTTTTCAAACATCTTTTTTTTTTTATCGGATTGTCTTAAGGTTAAGCCCGTTTATTGTCTACGCTCCAATGGAATACCAGGCTGTGTTCTGAAGAACTGCTCCGAGAAATTATCAGCAATTCCAAAGCTTTTTGAAAAATTTATTACTCCACATTTGCAAGAACTATATAGTTCAATAATATTCCGTGAAGCGCCACTCCACCACTACCAACTTTTTGGAGTTAACATCTTTTGTAACGGATGGGTTCCGGAATGGCTTACAAACAGATGACATTTGACTCTGTTAACCATTCGCTTTTTATAAGTAAAATCTTTTTTCCAATTTGCCTTCTTTAAAGATGTTACCTCGAGTTTAGACCGCGTCACATCTGAAGAGCACGGAGTTGCCGACGACATCACATGCACCAAACTTTGCGGTAGGACAACCCTCTTTCAAAAAAACTCTTTCGCATGCATGATCTGTGATGGCCATTCTCACGTAATAAACTCCTGCCCAAAGTTTTTAAGGTTGTCGCCTGAGGATCGTTTAGGCGTTCAGTCAAGCTGCCGCGCATGTGGACGCAGGCATCTTAGCCTGCTGCATTTTGGTGGCAATTCCCCACATCGTTCAGCGTTCGCCGCCGTCAATTCTCTTGTCGTTAAGGATCGTTTTAGTGATGTGGTGCCCAATGCTCTGACTACTTGGCGCAATTATATGCGATCGTAGCCTCCAACATCACTGACCTTCAACCCAATTTTGTATTGGAATACAGCTCTTGGAAAATTCCGGCCAAGCGGATCCTCATTTTCACCAGCCTCAGCCAGTTGATTTCCTAATTGGAGCTGGATTATTTCACTTTGCTTTGTGTGGGCCAATTCATTTGTCTCCTGGTTTGCCCTCCATGCCGCGCATGAAAATGTTCATGAGGCCATACGCAACATAGTTAGTCATTCTTTAGGTCGGCTTAGGAGCACACCATTGTCGGGTCGTTGTCTTGCTCTCTCGGTCGCTCCGCAGCATCAAGTGTTGAGCCGCGCTCCGCGTCTTTAATTATAATTCGGTCTTCAACCCAACGCAGTCACAAATATGTCATATGTTGTACATATATACACCAAATCATTAAAATAAATTGTATTCATACAATTTTTTATTAAAGCCAATATTTTCAACATTAAATAAAGCTCCCGAAAACGCTCGGTAACTTATCATTGGTAAACCCCGACGTGATTGTGCTTAAGAAAATATTTTTTTGAAAATTTGAGCTGCGCGGCTTAAAATAACCTGCAAAAACATTACCAAATAAACAAATTAAAACATTGTGAGGAGATAAGATCTCCCACACGCCAAGACAGCCGGCAAGCAGCGGGAGGGGGGAAGGGAAGAGGAACGCGGCTGTGTTTAGAAAGTACGGAAGAAAAGAAATACGTCGAGTGCAGACTGCGTGCGGGGACAGCAGCGGGGGCCGAGGAACCAGCACGGCGGCGCGCACGAAAGAAGGAGAAAGAGGAATCACCGTGGAACGTAACGGTCACGGGCGGGGCCCCGCGGAAGCGCTCGAATGTTATAGGAAAGAGCGGGGACGGCGGCCCGCGACTGCGCAGCTGTATTTAGAAGAATGCAGAAAAACACAGAAATGCATTTGGATTGACCGGGGGTGGGCGTATCTGGACGAAGTCCGATGACCAGCACAATAACAATACGGATCGGAGGCCCAGGCGGCGCAAACGGGGGGGCAAATAAAGAAAGCCAGCCGAAAGAAATGCGGCGGGAATTGGAGAAAGTTAACGGCGAGAGCAGAGGAGCCAAGGATTAACGGCAGGAAGGATCTTCTAGGGAAGCTGGAAGAGTTGAGTGAAAGACCCCCCGTGGGTAAGTCTGATATTCAAGCGGCAAACTTTCCTTGGAGGAATGAGGAGTATAGGCTGTAGGACAGTCCGACAGTCTCAAGTGCGGGATTTAAAGCGAATTCGCAAGTATCTGCGATCAGTAGCTTAAGGACCCCCTGTGGGTAAGTAAGGTGCGCGTACCGCCATAGAATAGAAATCAAGGAGCAAGTGGGAAAAGGATCAAGGATCCGCGGCGGAACTGAAGCCCAAGGGTAAAACGAGTCGGGTTGGGTTATTCCTGGACACGACAGATAACCAAGACCAGGTGTGATCCTGTAAAGCGAGGAATAGCCAGCTCGGGAACTCAAGCCCAATAATGAAACCTAGCAGGGACACCCCGGTAAAGTCAATAGAATCCTGATCAAGGCGCTGGGACGTACGCACAGCGAATCACATAAAGTTAAAGGACCCAGTCGTGTCTGGCGCTCGCTAAACGCGCATCCCGCGGTAGGAAATGGAGTGCGCGGCGCACTCCCATCTGCGGAAAACCATCATTCCGATTTACATTGGCGTGGCCGCTTTTCTCACCCAGCGGAGCGAGTATCAATAAGCTTGGCGATTGGAAAAAGGAGGTTGTTCTCCCCTACCCGCAAGCTTACCGGCTAGGGGAGATCGGCGTGAAATCTCACCCAGGGAAATTCTGGTTGAAAAAAAATTTCCCTTTGCTTTTGGTTTTTGTTTTTTTTTTCCCAACCATGCCCATCGATTTTTACTAAATTCAAAATGAGTTGTTTGTCATATTTATTTATTATTCATTATATTTATTATTTATTAATCTTAATACATAAAACTGAAAAGATAAAAAAAGAAATAACAAAAAGCTGAAAATAAATTAAAAAGAAAAACAAATTATTTACGATTCTTACAAATAAAGATATTGAGACGTCCAAATTTCTAGTACAGCCAGAACTGAAAATATTTGTTTAATGAAATAACGTTTAGTCATCATTATCAACACAATAAAATATAAATAATTGAATGAACGGAGCAGTAAACTTACCATTTCACAATAATAAACCAATGCGACGCACTATGAACAACCCTATGTGACCGTTTCGATTTGGGTTGATTTAGCTTAAAAACGCTGCACAAAACGCACACTAATTACTCGGGATTATTTTTTTGCTGCCAACAGTTAATGTAAAAAAAAAATTCCTTATATAAATAATATTTTTCATTAAATATTGAGCTATGTTTAAATTTTGTACTTCAATAAAATTTTTATAGAACATAAATTGGTAAACTTAAATAATATACGTTGAATTGTTCATGAAATAATTTTTTCTAAGTTAAAAGTCCCACGCATAAATTTTTCTAAGTCCCAAGCGAGATGAAAATTTTCTAAGTCCAGTTTTTTGAGAGCAAAATCTATGTTGAGAGAACAAATTCCCTCTCTCAACTCGGGGTGGGTGAGAACAAGGTACGAAAGATGCCTGCCGGAATGCACAGAAACGCTGCTTGCACCGAAAAGTCCGACTGGGGAGACGTGACGACAAAACCTCTGGTCTGCCATAGATCCTGCGGAGCGTATCCACGCAGGTGTTTGTAGGCGAGTGGCGAACGCAACCGGGGGCGTGTCCTGCGGGGTAAGTAGGCCCTTCTTACCCTGATCCGGCCGCCAGGCACCGAGAAGGGTATCCTGCCCGGCGTATGCCCACGGCACCCGCAAAGGAGAAGCAGCGACAGGATAAGCGGCGGAAGCAGCAACAGGAGCGGCGATAGGAGCAGCGACAAGAGCGGCGACGACGTGGGAGCAGCGACGACAGAAGAGCAGCGACGACAACAACAGCGACAGAACATTTGTTGCAAGCGAAGATTAACAAACACAGTTCGTTACACCTGGCGCCCAAACTACGCAATTGCTTTAGAGCCTAGGAGTAATACAGCTTCAAGATGGGGAAGAAGAATTGGATTTAAGTGTGCAAACAGGTCGGTCTCCCAGCGGATGGAACATGAGGGCACTTGTTGCAAGGTGGGTCGACGAGTCGAAGGACGACGAAGTGATGGCGGTCACGCGTGGATTCGAGGAGAAATACGCGCAGAGGTCCACGCCGATACAGAGACCGGTGAGCGAGTCGCAGAAGCTCATAAAAAGTCTGGCAGTGCAAGAATTGAAAAGTATACGGAGCATGGAGCAATAAGCGCGGAAGCCAATCCCGGTATAGGTTGACTATACGAATGTGTTCAAACAAGTCGGGGAATGGTCGTTCCGATTCGACTCGCTACTCGAGTTCGTGGACCGGGTAGCATGGTCCGCTAAAAGTTACGGGTTGGAAATAAACATAATCCCGCGGGCGATGACAGAACTACTCCAGGGCAGAGCGCAAAGGTGGTTCTTAATGAACGATGAGGAGTGGCCCACATGGAAGGAGTTCAGAAGGGGTTTCAAGGCCTTTTTCCTGCCAAAAGGGTACTTTGAAAATCTGGCAGACCAGGTTCGGCAGCGGAAACAGAAACGAGGAGAACCGTTTTAAGAATACATGGTGGACCTTCAGACGCTTTAGGAAAGTCCACGAAGGAGGTCATTGAAAGGCTAGTGGAGAACTGCATGCCGCGCATGAAAATGTTCATGAGGCCATACGCATGCGCATCGCTCAAGGAGGTGATGGGTCTAGCCGAGGAATTCGAGGAGCTGGCCTTGGAAGAAGAGGTTTTTAACAGGCAAGCCGCCACGGTAGACAGAGGGTGGCCAAAAGAAGAACGGCGACAGAAACCACAGGAGCAACAGAGCCTCCAGGGTAGGGGTGGGGGCAGAGATGGCAGCCTGAGGAGCAACGCCAAATGCCACAGCAACAGCAGCCGAGCCAGCAATGGACAGTCCCAAGGCAACAGCAGCCGAGTCAACGATGGGCAGCAAGCCAAAATCAAAGGCAGCAGAACCTGCAGTGGGCAGCGATGGCTAGACAGGGACATATAGAAAACCCATCGCAGGCATGCAACAGGTGCGGAGGAAAAAAAAAAAAAAGAAAGAAACTGCAGAACACACACACAATCACGGAATTACAAGAACAATCCGAGAAAGGGGGAGACCTACAACGGAAGCATGGAAGTGGACAAAAGAACCGTAAGAACGGATCTATTCCAGGCGGCATGCCTCTCCTTGGCCGCGGAGATGGCTGTCCGACGTTGGAAGGAGGAGGCAGCTTCGGGGCGAGCTGCAATGCTCCGAAGAGCGGCGCGCCGGAGATGCCAGCGGAGCAGTGCCACCCGGCGGGTCCGGTGGGCCAGGAAGGAGGCGCTGGACGCGAAAATATGGAGGATGACAGGGCCACGGGAGTGGCCAAGCCGGCAGTGGCAGCCGGCAAGGCCACCCACCCCGCACTCCCAGGAGCACGCGGAGAAGGAGGAGGATCAGGACCAATGCACGCGAGGTCCATGGGTGTCGCCGGCCCCGACGGAGAGGCCGAGGTTGGCGAGGCAGGTTCGAGAAGCTTCAACGGTTGCGGTCCTGCCTTAGTGAATCTGCCTTGGAGACTGTTCGATCGTTGCAGCTCCCGGACAAAAATTATGACTTCGCATTGGAGCTTCTAAACAAAAGGTTTAGTAAACGCAAGCTTATTTTTCAAGCTCATGTTGATGAGATAATGCATCTGAGGGCCTTAGAATCTGCATCGGCGACGAGGCTTCGCGAGCTTTCGGAAAATTTTAATTTGCATTTGCGATCACTGGCAAGCATGGCCACAACGAAGCAGATTACTAGCTGCATCATAATCCAAGTGCTGTTGCAGAAGCTTGATGAAGCCACGCAGTCTAAGTGGAAGGAAATGCAAGCTGACTTTTGAGCAAAGATGTCGGAGTTTGAAGAGCATGGAGTTGCCGACGATTTCACATGCACCAAACTTTGCGGTAGGACGACCCTTTCATCCAGGTAACTCTCCATTTGTTTTTACAAACATGCATGATCTATGATGGCCATTTTCACATAATAAACTCCTGCCCAAAGTTTTTAAGCTTGTCGCCTGAGGATCGTTTAGGCGTTCAGTCAAGCTGCCGCGCGTGTGGACGCAGGCATCTTAGCCTGCAACATTTTGGTGGCAATTCACCACCTCGTTCAGCGTCCGCCGCCGTCAATTCTCTTGTCGTTAAGGATCGTTTTAGTGATGTGGTGCTGCTAGCAACTGCCAATATTCTGTTTAGGAACCGCCCTCGAGTTCTAGCGCCCTGCCGAGTGCTGCTCGATTCTAGCTCGCCGGTGCATCTGGAGTAGATGCAGTCCCTTGCAGAATCCAGGTAAATTTGGTCAAGACTATTTACGGTCTTTGACTACGACTCCGGGACCTACCGTTACTCCCGTGAGTTCAAGTTTGACGTAGTTGCCGCATAACGCTCCTTTAGTATCACAACTTGAACACAAAACCTCAACGCAATTAAACTCAAAAAAAAAAAAAAAAAATTTACCTGGATTCTGCAAGGGACTGTTCGGGTTGGCCAGACGCTTGCGGTGATCAGGCTGGAGTTGATGTGCTTGAAGTCCTGGGGTGGTTTTCCTCAAGTACCGGTGGTATGGTGGTTCGGCTGATTCCTTATCGGCCGGTCCTACTGGCGGTCCGTTTCACGGGAGCAACACTCGAAGTAGGTTAGATAGCGCGGGGTCTGCTGGTGGTCCGTTTCACGGAAGCAACACTCGAGCTAGACTGGTATGCCGCGGGGTTTCCTCGTGGTCCGTTTCACGGGAGCAACACTTGGAGTAGTTAGGTAACGCGGGGTCTACTGGCGGTCCGTTTCACGGGAGCAACACTCGAAGTAGACTGGTATGCCGCGGGATCAACTCGTGGTCCGTTTCACGGGAGCAACACGCGAAGTAATGAGTTGACGCGGGGTCTACTTGTGGTCCGTTTCACGGGAGCAACACTAGAAGTAGACTGGTATGCCGCGGATTCTTCTTGTGAACCGTTTTACACAGGATCACTCGAAGTAGGTTGATTTTAAGTGCCATGGTTCAGACACTGAGTAACGAGACGATTGACTCTGATTTCGGAACTGTCTTTATTTCAGAAGAATAACTCTTATATAAGATGCTAAATTATACATCATTAAATCTAAAAAAAGGTCAAAGTTCTGGACGTGCTAAAACTAAGGTTAATTCCAGGGTCACCCACCTCTGAGTCTGCTGACTCAGGGGTTGTTTGTTCACGTACTGTTTTCCACACGCATTTCGGCTTCGCTGGCTAGTTTCGGCTTGCCTCGGTCGGTCGGTCATTCTTCCCGCTGATCACGCTGATTCTGCTTCCGGAGCCACCGACTAGTGCCGAGGGACATATAGAAAACCAATCGCAGGCATGCAACAGGTGCGGAGGAAAAAAAAAAAAAAGAAAGAAACTGCAGAACACACACACAATCACGGAATTACAAGAACAATCCGAGAAAGGGGGAGACCTACAACGGAAGCATGGAAGTTGACAAAAGAACCGTAAGAACGGATCTATTCCAGGCGGCATGCCTCTCCTTGGCCGCGGAGATGGCTGTCCGACGTTGGAAGGAGGAGGCAGCTTCGGGGCGAGCTGCAATGCTCCGAAGAGCGGCGCGCCGGAGATGCCAGCGGAGCAGTGCCACCCGGCGGGTCCGGTGGGCCAGGAAGGAGGCGCTGGACGCGAAAATATGGAGGATGACAGGGCCACGGGAGTGGCCAAGCCGGCAGTGGCAGCCGGCAAGGCCACCCACCCCGCACTCCCAGGAGCACGCGGAGAAGGAGGAGGATCAGGACCAATGCACGCGAGGTCCATGGGTGTCGCCGGCCCCGACGGAGAGGCCGAGGTTGGCGAGGCAGGTTCGAGAAGCTTCAACGGTTGCGGTCCTGCCTTAGTGAATCTGCCTTGGAGACTGTTCGATCGTTGCAGCTCCCGGACAAAAATTATGACTTCGCATTGGAGCTTCTAAACAAAAGGTTTAGTAAACGCAAGCTTATTTTTCAAGCTCATGTTGATGAGATAATGCATCTGAGGGCCTTAGAATCTGCATCGGCGACGAGGCTTCGCGAGCTTTCGGAAAATTTTAATTTGCATTTGCGATCACTGGCAAGCATGGCCACAACGAAGCAGATTACTAGCTGCATCATAATCCAAGTGCTGTTGCAGAAGCTTGATGAAGCCACGCAGTCTAAGTGGAAGGAAATGCAAGCTGACTTTTGAGCAAAGATGTCGGAGTTTGAAGAGCATGGAGTTGCCGACGATTTCACATGCACCAAACTTTGCGGTAGGACGACCCTTTCATCCAGGTAACTCTCCATTTGTTTTTACAAACATGCATGATCTATGATGGCCATTTTCACATAATAAACTCCTGCCCAAAGTTTTTAAGCTTGTCGCCTGAGGATCGTTTAGGCGTTCAGTCAAGCTGCCGCGCGTGTGGACGCAGGCATCTTAGCCTGCAACATTTTGGTGGCAATTCACCACCTCGTTCAGCGTCCGCCGCCGTCAATTCTCTTGTCGTTAAGGATCGTTTTAGTGATGTGGTGCTGCTAGCAACTGCCAATATTCTGTTTAGGAACCGCCCTCGAGTTCTAGCGCCCTGCCGAGTGCTGCTCGATTCTAGCTCGCCGGTGCATCTGGAGTAGATGCAGTCCCTTGCAGAATCCAGGTAAATTTGGTCAAGACTATTTACGGTCTTTGACTACGACTCCGGGACCTACCGTTACTCCCGTGAGTTCAAGTTTGACGTAGTTGCCGCATAACGCTCCTTTAGTATCACAACTTGAACACAAAACCTCAACGCAATTAAACTCAAAAAAAAAAAAAAAAATTTACCTGGATTCTGCAAGGGACTGTTTGGGTTGGCCAGACGCTTGCGGTGATCAGGCTGGAGTTGATGTGCTTGAAGTCCTGGGGTGGTTTTCCTCAAGTACCGGTGGTATGGTGGTTCGGCTGATTCCTTATCGGCCGGTCCTACTGGCGGTCCGTTTCACGGGAGCAACACTCGAAGTAGGTTAGATAGCGCGGGGTCTGCTGGTGGTCCGTTTCACGGAAGCAACACTCGAGCTAGACTGGTATGCCGCGGGGTTTCCTCGTGGTCCGTTTCACGGGAGCAACACTTGGAGTAGTTAGGTAACGCGGGGTCTACTGGCGGTCCGTTTCACGGGAGCAACACTCGAAGTAGACTGGTATGCCGCGGGATCAACTCGTGGTCCGTTTCACGGGAGCAACACGCGAAGTAATGAGTTGACGCGGGGTCTACTTGTGGTCCGTTTCACGGGAGCAACACTAGAAGTAGACTGGTATGCCGCGGATTCTTCTTGTGAACCGTTTTACACAGGATCACTCGAAGTAGGTTGATTTTAAGTGTCATGGTTCAGACACTGAGTAACGAGACGATTGACTCTGATTTCGGAACTGTCTTTATTTCAGAAGAATAACTCTTATATAAGATGCTAAATTATACATCATTAAATCTAAAAAAAGGTCAAAGTTCTGGACGTGCTAAAACTAAGGTTAATTCCAGGGTCACCCACCTCTGAGTCTGCTGACTCAGGGGTTGTTTGTTCACGTACTGTTTTCCACACGCATTTCGGCTTCGCTGGCTAGTTTCGGCTTGCCTCGGTCGGTCGGTCATTCTTCCCGCTGATCACGCTGATTCTGCTTCCGGAGCCACCGACTAGTGCCGAGTTAGTAGGTTGGGTATTGGCTTATGCTTAGAGTTACATTATTAATAGGCTAGTAGGTCTGATGCTTGTGCCAACATACATTCTGACCTGCTGATGCATCTTGATGATACTAGGTGCCATGTATTGTGGATCTTGTAATCCTCATACACGCTAAAATGGCTTTCAGCATGGAACATATGACAGCCACCCTTGTATGGAGGCCGTTCAAGAAGCCAGTATTAAGAGCCAACGTAGGGAAAATGAACTTCGTCTGGCTATACAGCGGTTGACCGAACAGGTCAACGCAGTACAAATCGCTCCCGCGAAAGCGGAAGCTCCCAAAATCAAAGCGTATGAACCTATAGAAATTAGGGACAACGTATAATGTGACGAGCCCCTAGATGCCGTCAAGTGCCTGCCCGGTGGCACTTGTGAGCACTTTGCCGAGGCGCTTATTCTTTGGCTTGGAAACAAAACAGCGAGGAGACACTACCTTCACTGGCTCCGTCTGAGGCTGGATAGCAACCCTGACTGCTCAGCTGCCATGGGGACCTTATTATTGTCAGGGCCCCCGCCTCCACAAATAATCCAACCGAGCCGAGTTTTTTGGATGGAGGGCAAACCAGGAGACAAATGAATTTGCCCACACAAAGCAAAGTAAAATAATCAAGCTCCAATTAGGAAATCAACTGGCTGAGGCTGGTGAAAATGAGGATCCGCTTGGCGGGAATTTTCCAAGAGCTGTATTCCAATACAAAATTGGATTGAAGGTCAGTGATGTTGGAGGCTACGTATGCGATCGTCGAATTGCGCCAAGTAGTCAGAGCATTGGGGTCAATTCTCTTGTCGTTAAGTATCGTTTTAGATATGTGGTGCTGCTAGAAACTGCCAATATTCTGGTTAGGAACCGCTCTCGAGTTCTAGCTCGCAGGTGCATCTAGTCACTGAACACGGTATAGCTGACACAGGGTTTTCTACGGATGGGTTTTCTGTGCAAGCTTGCAACCATAATGCTCTGACTACTTGGCGCAATTATATGCGATCGTAGCCTCCAACATCACTGACCTTCAACCCAATTTTGTATTGGACTACAGCAACGAGGAGAGCCGTTTAAAGAATACATGGGGAACCTTCAGACGCTAATGAAGCCTTTAGGAAAGTCCACAAAGGAGGTCATTGAAAGGCTAGTGGAGAACTGCATGCAGTGCATGAAAATGTTCATGAGGCCATACGCATGCGCATCGCTCGAGGAGGTGATGGGTCTGGCCGAGGAGCTGGCCTTGGAAGAAGAGGTTTTTAACAGGCAAGCCGCCACGGCAGACAGAGGGTGGCCAAAAGAAAAAAGGCGACAGAAGCCACCGGAGTAACAGAGCCCCCCAGGTCAGGGGTGGGGCAGAGATGGCAGCCGGAGGAGCAATGCCACTGCAACAGCAGCCGAGCCAGCAATGGACAGTCCCAACGCAACAGCAGCCGAGTCAACGATGGGCAGCAAGCCAAAGTCAAAGGCAGCCAAATCTGCAATGGGGAGCGACGCCTAGACAGGAACATATAGAAAACCCAGCGCAGGCGTGCAACAGGTGCAGAGGCATGGGCCATTAGGCCAGTGGGTGCAGGAACCCCAGAATTTTGTTCTGCTGGATGTGCGGCGCAATAGGGGTGAGGAGCACAGAATGTTGCCAAGCAGTTGGCGGCGGTCGTCAAGGTCGGAGATGCAGAAGTGAAGGCCATGATAGACCCCGGGCCAACGGCTAGTTTCATTTCAGAAAAACTAGCGAAGAACCCGGAAATCGCCGGAGAGCGGAGAACAACAAGGAGGCTGGTAAAGTTGGCCAGCGGGAGCCACACAGAGACTCAAATGGGACTCCAGGCAACAGAAAGCTTTGGCAACAAGAAAAAAAATTCAATTCAAAAGGTATTATCCAAAGAACCCCAAAATACAGGGGGAAATCAATGTAAAGGTAGAAGAGCTGCTGGAAAAGGGATGCATAGAGCCTTTAAATAGCGTCTATATCTCACCCATCGTCATGGTAAAGAAAAAGACGGGTCAATGGAGAATGTGCGTGGACTACCGACAAATAAATGCAAAGTCAGTAAAGGATGCGTACCCGATGCAACGGATGAACTTCATATTGGAACAATTGAGGGAGGCAAAATTTTTCAGCAGCCTCGACCTTAAAGATAGGAAGGGAGCAGAAAGTACGCGGCCTTTACTTTACCAGGAAAAGGTCTGTACCAGTACCCATGTACCCATAATAAATATTGAAAAGAGAAATTGAACCTTGTGTATTTAATTCGGCCGCTTTCAAAACGCTGATTGCGTAACATTTGGAGGCGATGATAAATGTGCGGCTCAGCGAATTGGAAGGCATTGTCTCGGATTTCAAGAGCACACACAGCACACACAGCTGTCCGAGCTGGATGTTTCAGATCTCAGGAGCGATCTGCGCGTCAACTTCAACGATGCGGCGAGGGAGGCACGATTCATCCTGGTCCAGGATGGACCGGCGAGTTCGACGCTGATCAACTGTACTTCTGCCACCAATTTTGATGCGTCGTTCGGCAGAACTTTCCAGGCTTTGCCGCCACTGCCACTAAGTCGGGTCGAGAATCTTCAACGGTTGCGGTCCTGCCTTCGTGAACCTGCCTTTGAGACTGTTCGATCGTTGGAGCTCACGGACAAAAATTATGACTTCGCATTAAAGCTGCTAAACAAAAGGGTTAGTAATCGCAGGCTTATTTTTCATGTTAATGAGACAATGCATCTGAGGGCCGTAGAATCTGCATCGGCGACGAGGCTTCGCGAGCTTTCGGATAAGTTTAATTCGCATATGCGAGCCCTGTCAAACATGGGCACAATGAAGCCTGCCGAGTGCTGCTCGATTCTAGCTCGCAGGTGCATCTAGTCACTGAATACGGTATAGCTCACACAGGGTTCTCTACGGATGGGTTTTCTGTGCAAGTAAGCTTTGTGTGGGCAAATCCATTTGTCTCCTGGTTTGCCCTCCATCCAAAAAACTCGGCTCGGTTGTATTATTTGTGGATTCGGAGGCCCTGACAATAATAAAGTCCCCATGGCAGCTGAGCAGTCAGAGTGGCTTTTCAGCCTCAAACAGAGCCAGTGAAGGTAGTGTCTCCTCGCTGTTTTGTTTCCAAGCCAAAGAATAAGCGCCTCGGCAAAGTGCTCAGCAGAAGAAGAACTATTACAGGCACCGTCGACACCGTCGGCCGGGAGCTGCACAGCGGTGGCTAGTGTGATAGGTCATATGTTACCCAATGTGGATGTGAAGCAGCTCTTGGACTTTAACAGCGAAATGGCTACCGAGATACCATCGCCCAGCTGCAGTAAGAGCGAGGATGAAGATGACGGTGACGGTGACGGAGATGACGGTGTGTCGTGTGCGCTGATGAGGACGGCGTCCGGAGCTACAAGCTCATCTTTCAAAGGGGGAAGTATTATATGTCGGGTCAAGCAGCCGCCGAAAAGAAGTTTGGCCGGGATTAATTTATTGAATTTGCGACGTCACTTTCTTTTATATTTATGTTCGCGTCGCCCGCTCTATTCTCGTCACCCGCTCTCGTGCATTCGATCGGCTACCTGCATCTGCCGTCATGCGCTAGCGTTTGTCCCGCTCTCTCGCGGGATCTCTCGGTGGCTCCGCAGCATCAAGCGTTGAACCGCGCTCCCGCGTCACTATTCTAATTCGGTCATCAACCTTACTCAGTCACATTTGTAAATATTTCATTTATAGAAACGCCAAAACCATTAAATAATTTATATCAATATCTATAAATCGAAATATCGAATGTTTTAATAATAATCTAAGGGTCAGAAACCAAAATTCCAACCAAAATGGAATATACAATGGGAATCAAAATTATACCGTAGGGCATACGTATGTCTGTTTGAATTATTTTTTCTTGGCAATCCTGAAAAAAATTGGTCATGTTTGTTACTAAAATATGAGCAACTTTTTTTTTTTAACTTTTTAAAATATCTTAAGTAAAAAAACTTTTTTAATTAAAAAATGAATAACTTAAAAATCAATTAACCTTGCGCATCTTGCACCGTGCACCTTGCGTCCACGTTGAAAATATTTTTTCAATATGTATTTTACTTTCTTTGAGACCCAACGCCTTAGTACTAGACAAAAAGAATACACTGAATAGAAATTTTTTTATCAGCACATACGATACACTCACATCGAGACCGAACAGAATTGGATTTTGAGGGGTTCTTGTTTAAATTCGCCTTCTTCTATTCGAGCTTCGATTTCGTTTCTAATTCCCTTCCCAATTTTTTTTTCCATTAACATGTGGTCTTTTTATACCCTTGCAGAGGGTATTATAATTTTGGTCAAAAGTGTGCAACGCAGTGTAGGAGACATCTCCGACCCTAAATAGTAATAAAGTATATATATTCTTGATCAGGATCACCGCCCGAAGTTAGCTTTCCTTTCTTGTTTTTACTTAATTTTAACTTTTATTTAAAACTTATCTAATTGGTTTTAATTTTGTATTGATTCTAACTTTGTTTAATTAGGTATTGTGGGCTTTTCTTTTAACTTTTAACTTAGATTATAGCTTTGTTTAACTAGGTATTGAGGCTTTTCTTTTAACTTTTAACTTATATTTTATTTCATGTAAATTAATTCAAACTTTTAGATATCTTACTTTTGTTATTAAGAGCACTCATGGATGACACCTTAGCCATCATCGCGAGGTACCTTAATTTGGTTTTGTATTGGAATTGGGTTTGTATAGGTTTTGTAGGATATTCATATATGTTATATATGTTGGACGATTGTATGACTATGAAAACAAAACCGCAAATAATTGACAAGTTTCCAAGCATTGATTATGACGACTGATGGGGTTCCTTTTGTTCTTCGCTGCCAGATTTACGGGGTCAGATCGCCTCTTTCGGCTCCGAAGCTGGGGTACATTTACGAGTGTCAGGCCCGTCACAAAGGCCTCGGAAAACAGGCGAAAATATCGAGCCAAAGGCACAATCATCACGAGGAAACGAAGGAGAAGACCTTCGATTAGCATCATTAAAACGAAGACATGAAGGACGATTAGACGATATGGAAGACTTTCTGTGCAAGCGCACCGAAGGACGGAAAGTGTCCACACACGTCAGACAACACATGAAGGAGCTATGGAAGGAAATCGTCACGGGATACCATGATCTCATCGACCTGGAACCAGCCATAAAAAATGATGGACACACCGATGACAGATTTCAGGTGGTACCAGCGGAATACTTTTCTTTTCTGAGCGAAGGATCGCAATCGACTTCAGCATCAACACAAAAACCCGCGATCGCACCTCCGTTTGTAATACCACCAGTAGAAATTCCAAAGTTTGTCGGAGACTACCGACATTGGCTACGATTCTACGAAATTTTTACGGAATGCATCCACAATCAAGACTACAGCGATGCAGTAAAATTCCGTCATTTGGAGAATCATGAAGCAAAAACCCGAATCTCAACGTCAAGTCATCGGCAACGATCGCCACTCTCAACGAACTCAAGGTGTCAACAGACAACTGGGAGCCATTCTTGATACACATCATTAAGGAAAGACTGTCATCTCTAGAACTAGCCGTCACCGATCCAACCAATTGACAATCTCTGAAGCAGATGTTAGAAAACCTTGAGCGTCAGGGAACCAGTCCAGTAACAATGCAGAAAAATACGTCGGCTGCTTCCAGTTCATCACGATTGGTGTGTTAGCCACAGTCCTGCTTACAGATAAGCCCACCGTTCTGTTACCAACCACCCAAGTGGCAATACATGGACCAGCCGGAACCCATCAGTAATGCCGCAAACTTCTAGATTCTGGATCACAAATTAAGATAATCACCAGAAAGATGGCTGACACACTTGGACTACAATTAGAGCCCTGATTAGAGGCATCAATCCTGAACATCGCTGCACTGGGAGGAACAACTAAAAGATCACAAAAAAGGCTGTGGTGACCCAATCATCATTAACCACTGACTTCGATGATCAAATCAACGTCGTTGTTCTACCGGAAATAATGCCCAATCAACCATCCCACCGTATTCAAGCACCAAGAAATATCTCGCCTCAGTTGCGCTTAGCCGATCCTGAATTTACGCAGCCCGAGAGTATTGAAATGTTGTTGGGCGCCGAAATCATCTCCCAGTTTATGAGGCCACAACAGGCATATTTGGGAGAAGGACAGAAACTACTAAAAAATATCGCTCTTGGATGGATTGTGATGGGGCCAGTGCGACCGGAATCAGCTCCTAATATCAAGGCAGAACAAGTCGTTGGGAAGCTAACGAGCCACGACAAAGTTTGATTGCATGCATCGGCAAGAAGCCGATAGTTAAATCCGGAAGATTACATAGTTCCCCACTCATTGCGAATCAACAAGGAGATCCGCAGACGGACCCCCAACCACAAGCACAAGGTTGTCAACTCACAACTAAAGAGCACAGATTGGAAGGGTAAGTAACCAAGGGAATTCAAGGAGTAGAGTCACCTCCTATCTGGCATGGGTAACATGCATCTCCAAAAGGGAGCAAGAAGCAAGGTCAAGAGAGGACCAAGAGTAATTTGATCCAGTCAATATGCATCAGCTTGTTGCTATATAAAGACCCACTAACCTATTAGCAATAAGCAGACGGACCCCGAACCACAAGCACAAGGTTGTCAACTCACAACTAAAGAGCACAGAGGATCCGCAGACGGACCCCGAACCACAAGCACAAGGTTGTCAACTCACAACTAAAGAGCACAGATTGGAAGGGTAAGTAACCAAGGGAATTCAAGGAGTAGAGTCACCTCCTATCTGGCATGGGTAACATGCATCTCCAAAAGGGAGCAAGAAGCAAGGTCAAGAGAGGACCAAGAGTAATTTGATCCAGTCAATATGCATCAGCTTGTTGCTATATAAAGACCCACTTACCTATTAGCAATAAGCAGACGGACCCCGAACCACAAGCACAAGGTTGTCAACTCACAACTAAAGAGCACAGAGGATCCGCAGACGGACCCCGAACCACAAGCACAAGGTTGTCAACTCACAACTAAAGAGCACAGATTGGAAGGGTAAGTAACCAAGGGAATTCAAGGAGTAGAGTCACCTCCTATCTGGCATGGGTAACATGCATCTCCAAAAGGGAGCAAGAAGCAAGGTCAAGAGAGGACCAAGAGTAATTTGATCCAGTCAATATGCATCAGCTTGTTGCTATATAAAGACCCACTAACCTATTAGCAATAGGCAGACGGACCCCGAACCATAAGCACAAGGTTGTCAACTCACAACTAAAGAGCACAGATTGGAAGGGTAAGTAACCAAGGGAATTCAAGGAGTAGAGTCACCTCCTATCTGGCATGGGTAACATGCATCTCCAAAAGGGAGCAAGAAGCAAGGTCAAGAGAGGACCAAGAGTAATTTGATCCAGTCAATATGCATCAGCTTGTTGCTATATAAAGACCCACTAACCTATTAGCAATAAGCACAAAACAATGTCCAACCTAATAACCCAGCACTAGTAGACGGCGCCAGAAGCAGAAATCAGCATTATCAGCGGGAAGAATGACCGACTGACCGAAGCAAGCAAAAACCAGCTAGCTAAGCCGAAATGCCTGTACAAGCAGTACATGAACAAACAATCTGAGTCAACAATCAACAATCCCGCATTACCTAACTACTTCGAGTGTTGCTCCCGCGAAACGGACCACGAGGAGTTTTAAACGAACCTAGTTTTTAATCAACACAATTTAAATTCCTCCTACAGCATTCTGGTATTTAAATCCATTATTCAGACCCCAGACATGGCATATCGAATGGACAAGTTATATTTAAAAACAATATAAAGAGAGATCTTCTTACAAAAGATCCAATTTATGATGCGATCGCAATGAGATGATAAGCGAGAGCAAAAGCTCGCTAGCTTTATAGTACAGATAAATCAATAGTCGTGAATAGTCGGCTTGCGACCAAGAATAGCGATAAGATAATTGAACATAAAAGTAGTTATTTTACTTTAATAATAAATAAGAACATAAATAAGAACATAACGTACCTGATACATATTTGGAGTTGTTGCGGATGAAAAATTGAAGGACTTGAAAATATGAATTTCAGGATCGTAGTGTCCCATGTAAGCTTTAATCATTACGGTTTTGGCAGTGCCTTGTTCTCCGATTAATAGAACCTGTTTAAGCTGCTTGGCGCTGTTATTTAAAAGGAACGCCGTGCGCACATTGTCTACATTTGGAACTAATATTGATGCAAATTCAGGGATCTCATCCTCGGGATATCTAAATTCTTCCACTCGCATATTCCAGTGCTGCCAATTTCCATTATCATCAACATAATATTCAAAAATTGTCTCATTAATACCTCGTTTGGGCCAACCTGAAATATATGATATAATAAAAATATTTCGATTTCAATCTCGAAAATGTACTTACGTAACTTCGATGGGTGCTTTAAAAGAAACTCTTCTAATTTTTCTCTTTCTCCGAGTTCGAGAACAGCCCCTAATGACCACATAAGGGAAAATAAAAAAATACGCTCTAATGCTCTCTCCGTTCTAAGAGAAATGTCCATAAGTAATCCGTTCATTATATCTATCATTTGCCTTATGTATATAGCTTCAAGTATTCTCATCTTAGCAGAGAGTCTTGTCTGCAAAAATGTATGTGCATCATCATAAAGCGACTCGTAACAGCGCCTAAAAACTTCACTATTATCTCCCTGTTTCATTAACCATGCTTCCATATAGATCTTCCAACTTAATACAGAGGAACTTGT